>NC_135815.1:92571913-92734839 GCF_964213995.1 Mustelus asterias | reverse complement strand
GGTGGGGGGTGGGTGTGTGGGGGAGGGGTGGGGGGTGGGTGTGTGGGGGAGGGGTGGGGGGTGGGTGTGTGGGGGAGGGGTGGGGGGTGGGTGTGTGGGGGAGGTGTGGGGGGGGTGGGGGAGGGGTGGGGGGGTGGGGGGGGGTGGGGGTGGAGGATGTGGGTGGGGGTTGGGGGGTGGTGGGGGAGGTGTGGGGGGGGTGGGGGAGGGGTGGGGGGGGGGTGTGGGGGTGGAGGAGGTGGGTGGGGGTTGGGGGGTGGTGGGGGGAGGGTAGGGGGTGGTGGGGGGAGGGTAGGGGGGGTGGGGTGGGTGGGGGTTGGGGGGGTGGTGGGGGGAGGGTGGGGGGAGGGTGGTGGGGGTTGGGGGGAGGGTGGTGGGGGTTGGGGGGTGGTGGGGGGGGTTGGGGGGGTGGTGGGGGGGGGGGTTGGGGGGGTGGTGGGGGGGAGGGTAGGGGGGGTGGTGGGGGGGAGGGTAGGGGGGGTGGTGGGGGGGAGGGTAGGGGGGGTGGTGGGGGGGAGGGTAGGGGGGGTGGGGAGGGTAGGGGGGGGTGGGGAGGGTAGGGGGGGTAGGGGGGGTGGGAGGGGGGGTGGGGGGGAGGGTAGGGGGGGTGGTGGGGGGGGGTGGGTGGGTGGGTGGGGGGTGGGGGGTGGGGGGTGGGGGGTGTGGGTGGGTGGGGGGTGGGGGGGTGGGGGGGGGTGGGTGTGTGGGTGGGGGGTGGGGGGGGGTGGGTGTGTGGGTGGGGGGGTGGGGGGGGGTGGGTGTGTGGGTGGGGGTGGGTGTGTGGGGGAGGGGTGGGGGGTGGGTGTGTGGGGGAGGGGTGGGGGGTGGGTGTGTGGGGGAGGGGTGGGGGGTGGGTGTGTGGGGAGGGGTGGGGGAGGGGTGGGGGGTGGGTGTGTGGGGGAGGGGTGGGGGGGGTGGGGGAGGGGTGGGGGGGGTGGGGGGGGGTGGGGGTGGAGGATGTGGGTGGGGGTTGGGGGGTGGTGGGGGAGGTGTGGGGGGGTGGGGGAGGGGTGGGGGGGGGTGTGGGGGTGGAGGAGGTGGGTGGGGGTTGGGGGGTGGTGGGGGGAGGGTAGGGGGTGGTGGGGGGAGGGTAGGGGGGGTGGGGTGGGTGGGGGTTGGGGGGGTGGTGGGGGGAGGGTGGGGGGAGGGTGGTGGGGGTTGGGGGAGGGTGGTGGGGGTTGGGGGGGTGGTGGGGGGGGTTGGGGGGGTGGGTGGGGGGGAGGGTAGGGGGGGTGGTGGGGGGGAGGGTAGGGGGGGTGGGGAGGGTAGGGGGGGGTGGGGAGGGTAGGGGGGGTAGGGGGGGTGGGAGGGGGGTGGGGGGGAGGGTAGGGGGGGTGGTGGGGGGGGGGAGGGTAGGGGGGGTGGTGGGGGGGGGGGGTGGTGGGGGGGGGAGGGTAGGGGGGGTGGGGGGGGGTGGGAGGGGGGGGGGGGGTAGGGGTGAGGGGGTGAGGGGGAGGTGGGTTGGGGGGTGGGGGGGGGTAGTGGGGGGTGGGGGGGGTAGTGGGGGGTGGGGGGTGGTGGGGGGTAGGGGGAATTGAGGGGTGGGGGGTTGGGGAATTGGGGGGTGGGGGGGTTGGGGAATTGAGGGGTGGGGGGGGTTGGGGAATTGAGGGGTGGGGGGGGTTGGGGAATTGAGGGGTGGGGGGGTTGGGGAATTGAGGGGTGGGGGAATTGAGGGGTAGAGGGGGGGTGGGGGAATTGAGGGGTAGAGGGGGGGGTTGGGGAATTGAGGGGTGGGGGGGGTTGGGGAATTGAGGGGTGGGGGAATTGAGGGGTAGAGGGGGGGTGGGGGAATTGAGGGGTAGAGGGGGGGGGGTTGGGGGAATTGAGGGGTAGAGGGGGGGGTTGGGGGAATTGAGGGGTAGAGGGGGGGTTGGGGGAATTGAGGGGTAGAGGGGGGGGTTGGGGAATTGAGGGTAGAGGGGGGGGTTGGGGGAATTGAGGGGTAGAGGGGGGGGTTGGGGGAATTGAGGGGTAGAGGGGGGGGTTGGGGGAATTGAGGGGTAGAGGGGGGGGTTGGGGGAATTGAGGGGTAGAGGGGGGGTTGGGGGAATTGAGGGGTAGGGGGGGGTTGGGGGAATTGAGGGGTAGAGGGGGGGTTGGGGGAATTGAGGGGTAGGGGGAGGGGGTTGGGGGAATTGAGGGGTAGAGGGGGGGGTTGGGGGAATTGAGGGGTAGAGGGGGGGTTGGGGGAATTGAGGGGTAGAGGGGGGGGTTGGGGGAATTGAGGGGTAGAGGGGGGGTGGGGCAATTGAGGGGTAGAGGGGGGGGTGGGGGAATTGAGGGGTAGAGGGGGGGGGGGGAATTGAGGGGTAGAGGGGGGTGGGGGAATTGAGGGGCAGGGGGTGGTGGGGGAATTGAGGGGCGGGGGTGGTGGGGGAATTGAGGGGCAGAGGGGGGGTGGGGGAATTGAGGGGCAGAGGGGGGGGTGGGGGAATTGAGGGGCAGAGGGGGGGTGGGGGAATTGAGGGGCAGAGGGGGGGGTGGGGGAATTGAGGGGCAGAGGGGGGGGTGGGGGAATTGAGGGGCAGAGGGGGTGGTGGGGGAATTGAGGGGCAGAGGGGGTGGTGGGGGAATTGAGGGGCAGAGGGGGTGGTGGGGGAATTGAGGGGCAGAGGGGGTGGTGGGGGAATTGAGGGGCTGAGGGGGTGGTGGGGGAATTGAGGGGCTGAGGGGGTGGTGGGGGAATTGAGGGGCTGAGGGGGTGGTGGGGGAATTGAGGGGGGGGGTGGGGGAATTGAGGGGTTGAGGGGGGGGTGGGGGAATTGAGGGGTTGAGGGGGGGGGTGGGGGAATTGAGGGGTGGGGGGGGGGGTGCGGGAATTGAGGGGGAGGTTGGGGAATTGACGGGGGAGGAGCAGTTGGGCGTCCTTTTGCTCTGCCCTCTAGCCTTTCCTCCACATCGACCAGCCCCGGCGGCTTCGTGTTCCTGGGCCGTCTTTCTTTAAAATCGAAAACGAAACAAGACTGAGCAGTGGGGTGAGATATCTGAACGTCAGACTTTCTTTTAAAAAGGGGGAAGGACTATGTCAGCGTGGTCGCCATTTCATCACCGAAGTTGTCCCCCTTCCTCCATGTGTGGGTGACTATGCAGTGCTTTTGTTGTAGTACACGTGCGTGTCTTTTCCTTAGTAAATCTGCACCAACTGACCACAGACCAGATGGGACTCTTTCCCATCCGTAGGGTAGGAGCAAAATTAAGATTAATTAAGGCTTTTTGCCATGCAAAAACCTTTCAGATTTAAAAAAAAAGTCAGCCAAACCCCCACCCAATTAAACCTTTTTTTTAAGAGAGCCCTGTCCCTTTTCCTGCAGGATGGCCACCATGATATTTCATGGGGAATTCAGGACAAAAGCAGTTTGTGGCCTCGCAATATCATTAACCATCGGTGAAGTCTCATTTCCCGGAAAAGGTCACCCAGACTCGAATGTTTCAGGGAACCAAGGGTTCAGAGTCAAATATTTCCGGGAAACCAAGAGTCCAGATTCCAAAGTTCGGCTCTATTCTCTCTCCAGAGGCTGCAGAGATTTTCCAGCATTTTCTGTTTTTGTTTCATATCCCAGCACTTTGCTTTTATGTTATTTTTACCGTTTGGTGTGAGCAGTCATTGTCAGAGGAAAGATCTTGTACCTGCCGCTGAGTGACCAGTGTGATTCATCCTCGTATATTTTTGAGCTGCAGTAATTTGCATTCATTTAAGGTCAGAAAATGTCTCCCAGGATCCTTGCGCTGAAAGGAATCAAATGTTGTTCCACAGTAGTGTTAGCAGAGATAATGATGCATGAAAGGGATGCGGAAGGGAGTCCTGAATGAGAGATAAAGCCAGCTAAAGGCACAATAAGAACTTAAAAATAGAAGCAGGAGTAGACCATATGGCCCCCTAAAGCCCGTTACATTGTTCAATATATGTTCATGGCTGATCTTCTGCTTAAGCTGCACTGTTCTGGCAGCTCCCCAAAACCCTTGGTTCCCTGAAATATCTGTCTATCTCTGACTGAAATATTCTCAATGATGGACTGTCCACGACCCTCTGGGAAGAAAATTCCAAAGGTTGACAACCCCAGAACTTTTATTCTCAACCTTCAAATGATCAACCATTAATTTTAAGACTACCCCCTGTGCTCTGTATTCCCCAAGCAGGGGAAACAACCTCTTCCCCAGTCAAACCACTTCAGAATCATGTCTATTTCAATTATCATCTCACATAGGTCCAGTTTATGCAGCTTCCCATCAGAGGACAACCCTCTCAACCCGGTAGCCAATCTGCAGCAGCTTGAATTTGTAAAACACCTTTAACATAAAACGCTCAAGGTGGTTCACAGAGCCATTATAAAAACAAAATAGTTATGGGTGGGGACCTTTAACGCTTGAAAATGTAAGAGATTTTTAAATGAGGGATAGAATTTAAAATTTGGAGGCTTGGTGACTGAAGTTCGGTAAGGATGATGGTGGTGGCCAGACTGGCCCTTCTACATTCGAAAAGAGGCAGATTTTGCTGTGTAGAATTTTATAGGGGATGGTAGATTTAAAGTTTAATTATTACTGTCACAAGTAGGTTTAGATTAACACTGCAATGAGGTTACTGTGAAAATCCGCTAGTCGCCACACTCCGACGCCTGTTTGGGAGTTTGAGAGATGAGTAACTGGCCACTAAATAGTGGGTTTGTGACCACGGCTAGTGTTAATTGTTTGTATTAGTGAAAAGGAGTCCCTCCCCCAACCAAATTGCTGGGACCTGAATATTCCAGCGTATTTGACATTCCTGTAGAACAGGAAAGGAAGAGATGAGCTAGCTCTTGTTAACAAAGGATGAGATCAGTACTGTAGGGAGAAATGATCTTCGTCCACGGGATCAAAATATAGAAACTTTGGGTCGAGAGTGGAATTAGCAAAAGGAAGAAGTTACTTGGGGGTGTTGTTTATAACCCCCCTGACAGAAGCTACAATTTAGGATAGGGTAAAAAGTCAAGAAATGCTGGCTTGTAAGAAAGGTATTGCAATCATGTGGGAGATTTTAATCTTCATGTATATTGAGCAAATCAAATTGACAAAGGTAGTATGGAGAACGAGTTCACAGAAACTGTCCTGAATTAATTCTACAACAATATGTTCTGTTTTAGACTTACTAATATAGAATCATAGAATCCTATAGTGCAGAAGGAGGCCATTCAGCCTATCGAGTCTACATTGACCAGAATCCCACGCAGGCCTTCTCCCTAAAACCCCATGCATTTACCTTAGCTAGTCCCCCTGACACTAAGGGCAATTTTAGCACGGCCAATCCACCTCACTTAATCCACCTAATATGCAATGAATCGGGATTAATTAACAACCTCAGAGTAAAGGATCCTCTTGGTAAGAGTGATTAAAAACACAATAGAATTTCACTTTTTTTTTGAGGGTGAGAAATGGAGTTCTGAAACTATGTCAACATAAAAGGCAAGAGTATGAAGACAAAGTTGGCTAAAGTGGAATGGGAAATTAGGCTAAAAGTAAGACAGTAGAGGAATAGCAGACATTTAATGAGATATTTCATAAAGCTGGAACAGTGGCATTTTCGTTGAGGGAGACTTGAGAAGGATGCATCATCTTGGGCTAACTCGGGATGTTAAAGATACTTGTAAGTTGGAAGAAAAGATGCATGATGCTGCAAAAATTAGTGCTAGGTGACAAGATGGAGAAAGTTAGCCTAATGTTTGACATTGGAAAAATGCTAGAACCTACTATTAAGGAGGTAGTAGTAGGATATTTGGAAAATCAGAACACAATCAGGCAAAGTCAAGATGCTTTTGTGAAAGGGGAATTATGTTTGACAAATTTATTAGAATTCTTTAATAATGTAATCTGCTATTTTAGTAAAGATGCTGTAATTGTAAATTATCTTTTCCATCTGTGAAGGAGCAGATATCACGTTACATTTGGTCAACAAGAATGCGCAATGTCTTAAAATTTAGTGCTGCTGAAGAACATAATATTAAAGGTGACATTAATATTAATTTTGAGCATTTTAATTCACTTCACCTTTAATACAGGCCTGGAGGTTTAAGAGCAATAAGCGGAGAAAACAAACCAGCATGAGGCTACAGAAGTCCATGTGTATGAAGTAAGTGTCCAATATTTATAAATACTAGTTGATTGCAAAGCATGTTTTGTTGTCATAAAGCACAATAAGACTGTAACTATTAGTGTTTCAATGGGCAGCACCCTATTTACACTGCTTGGGTGATTTTGCAACTGTCACATGTGATTGCTTTATACCTGTATGTTGTACACGTACTCAAGCCCCTCCATAGCAGTTACATTTTAAATGTTTATACAATTTATATCAGCTGGGTTTAAGAATTGTACAGAGGCTCATGGCATCCTAGGATCTTTTACAGTGATTTGACATTGCTCTCCATATGATGTCCAACCAGAAGTGTGTGAGACAGTATCATAGAATCCCTACAGTGCAGAAGGAGGCCATTTGGCTCATCAAGCCTGCACCGACAACAATCCCATCCAAGCCCTATCCCTGCAACCGCCTCTGTTTACTCTGCTAATCCCCCTGACACAAAGGGCAATTGAGCATGGCCAATCAACCTAACCTGCACATCTTTGGACTTGTAACTTATGCTGAAGTTATAAATGCCTCAAATGAGCACAGCTTCATGAATAACATATAATAGATGTATGTGTGCTTCTAGAACTATTTTTGAATTTAAAGTAAAATATATTTTATGAGCCAATGTACACAAAGTTATCAAGTTAGTCCACTTAGGATAAAATTGATGTAATGTGGACTCCTGTATTCACCAGTATCTTGGCACATAGTTTGAAATGTTTGTTGAAACAAATGTCTGAAAAGTTCAGGAGTTGTGTTCACCTTGTTGCTCCAGCTTCCTGTCATGTGGTGTGCTGGATGTGGCTTCTCTTTTGGTGCCGATGTGGAATGGTGAATTAGGGAAAACCATAAATGGCTGCTCTTCTACACTTCAGTTGAAGGAAGTAACATAAACTTTGCCCGTCCTGTCATGCCTTTGTCCGGCCTTTCACCCATAGTACACAAAAGATTGCTTCATTGCAACACCTACAGCCTGTTGATTACTGCTGCAAATTTACTTCCCTAATCTGGGGTGATGTTCATGGAATGTTCTGTGGTTACTCGCAGCAATATGGTTGAAGCTTAATTTCATGGTATAGTGCAAAACCGTTGTGCAAGTTATATCAAAGCTTGCTGTGTTATTTATACTCACTATTATGCCAGTTTGAATACTCCGAACAGATGGGAAGTAAAGGCGTTGTTAAACAAACCTGGCCAAACGGTTAAATCAGACTGGGTAACTGCTTTGTGGAACACCTTCGCATAACCCCAGTCTTCCGGTTGCTTGTCCTTTCAACTCAATATCTTGCCCTCATGCCCACATGTCTGTCCTAGGCCTGCTGCAATGCTCTGGTGATGCCCAAAGCAAACTGGAAGAACAACTTCCAACCTTCTGGGCTCAACATTTGAGTTCAACAACTTTACACAGTAAACTGCCCCCTCCATTTTGACCCCCTCTTTTTTTTCTCAGTTCCTTTGGTCTGTCGCCACGTGGCCACCTGTCCTGTGTTGTTCAGTTTTGCTCCCACTAACACATTCTGCTCTCTTGCCTTTTGCCCTATTAGCACTCTTCATCCCTGAATGGCATCATTAACACACTCCCCTTTGTCTCATGTTGATGACACTGTTGTCAATCTCTCCTTTGCCCTTTCCTCCTTCTATTCTGCCCCACCTACTCCATCCACCTCCCCAACTAATTCATTACATTTCTACTTTTAGTTCTGTAGAAGGGCCATCTGTTTCTCTCCACATACATTGCCAGGCCTGCTGAGTTTCTCCAGCAATTTCTGTTTTTATTTTCGTTAAATCAGTGCCATAATGACTACAAAACTTAAAACATCAAGTACATTGGTCAATCTATTTCATGTGGAAAAGGGGAAAAATGCATGTAACTTCTCTATGCTTCAGTATTTTCCAGTATTATCTTCTGCTGTAAATGGAGTAGTATTTAATTTTTGATTTGATTTATTATTGTCATGTAGTAATATACAATGAAAAGTATTGTTTCTTGTGCGCGATACAGAGAAAACATACTGTTCAAAGAGAAGGATGGGAGAATATGCAGTAGAAAACCGTAATTATCAAAACATTTTGTAACCTTTTAAAATGCATCATTCTCATTAAGTGCCCACTCACGAAATGTCAATAATAATTCTGCGCAGGACAGACTGCAGACCTGAGTACTCCTAACATTTGCAGCTTTTCTCCATTTTATTGCAATTAATGTTTGGATAAAAATGGAAGAGTGACTAAATCGCAATGCAGGGTTACAATTTATAAGCCAGTTTTTCAAGCTGCAGTGGTACAGTGTTCCTGTAATAGCATTATCTCCTGACTACCTTCAAGTTTAGTATTCATGGGTCATTTATTGCGGAAGTACTTTACAAAATTAAATGGCGTGTAAGCTGACCGTTGAAACTTCCGAAAATGTGATTCACTACTTTTGCTGGTCAACCCAGTTCTGTTCGTAACTTGCCATGCCATGTGCAGTCTGTTCTTGGCATGGTGGCACAGTGGTTAGCACTGCTGCCTCATAGCGCCAGAGATGCGGGTTCAATTTGACCTCGGGTCACTGTCTGTGCAGAGTTTGCACGTTCTCCCCATGTCTGCGTGGGTTTCCTCTGGATGCTCCAGTTTCCTCCCACAGTCCGAAAGATATGCTGGTTAGGTGCATTGGCCGTGCTAAATTATCCCTCAATGTACCCGAACAGGCGCTGGAGTGTAACAACTTGGGGATTTTCACAGTAACTTCATTGCAGTGTTAATGTAAGCCTACTTGTGACGCACTTAAATAAACTCCTTGCAACTCTTACCGCCTGCTTGACCCCATGTGCTGATTTGTAGGTAAGTAAAACATGCATTTCCAGGGGTGGAAATCAAGCTTGACTAATGCAAGTATCGCATTTTAGCTGGAAAGGGGCTGGACTTGTATGCTGAGTCTAGTGGCCTTAAAATTGGGATTATCTTGTATGCCGGATTAATTTGCATGCAGCAATTTTCGTTATTCTGAAAGCTCAAGAACTGTATTGCAATGATGCTGAAGTGCAAATGTGGAAGGTCAAAGATCACTGATTAGACAGCACCCATTTGTTTTACAGCACCCAACTACAGATTCAGTACTTCCATATCTGCCAACCTAATTTTGGCAATGATATTACAATACGCTGTCTTTTGTGCAGGTGATGGTACTTTACTGCAGTTTGAGTGGTACCTCCACACACTGGTTACATGGAAATTTTGAAGACTTCTTTTCTCAACTCTACTAAACGAAAAATTTGAATCCCTTTGTAAGTATTCGTAAAGGTTTAAATCAAGACACTGTTGGGGCTTAAGTAAGCTGTAACAATATTTGAGCATTGCAGTAGAAATTATGTAGAGACTTTCTTTTATGTTTACTTAGGAGGAGTATCAGAATTTCTAAAAATGTTCTCCAAAAATTGTGCAGATTTTCAGATGGAAGTGTGTTCCTTATTGATTAGGGAAAGATAAATTGGAGATTTGATTAGCAATTGACTGTTGCGTAATGGTGAGAGTATTACATTGCTTGCCTATAAGGTAACTGCTGCAAAAGGTTTTGGTGACCTGCCCTTAAATCCAACAACGTCATTTGATACTGCAAGATGCATGAATGTGGTTCAAAGTGGGAGAAACTTGACCTCAACTTGACACCTCACAGCAACGCAGCTGCAATCAAAAGCTCAGTGCTGTGACAGGTTGGGAGGAACTTTGTGCTGATAGAGGATTTTGCAATCTGATTAGTAAATTGATTCTTTTGTAAACACCATAAATGATTAGTTCAGTATTTGACATCACAGACAGTACAATTTTTCCAAATGTTAGTTTGTTACTGTTGTACTAATTCAGTTAACTTGTGTTTTTACTCCAGGTAACATCAGCCATTCAATAGTGCCTCAACGTTGGCAAACATGTTCACTTCGCAGGTCACTTTCAAAATCAAGGGAGTTACACTTCCAGGTATTAAAGGGTTAAATTATATGTTGAAGCAATTTGCATAAGTATGAGACTGAAACTGCTGAATGTAACCTCAAATGTGGATGCATGCATGTCTCCATCAGAAAGGAAATAAATTCCATATTCAGCAATTGCTTGTGCAGTTATTAAATTTTAATAATAATTGTTTCAGTTTTGTGCCATACTTGCCTTTTTTTAACCAGTTTAGATTTGAATTAATGTGATCTGTTTGTGTGGCGGGCATTTACGCAACAAAGTTACTTTTGAGTGTAGCTACATGCTTGTGAATCACAGGGAAGTAATTCTGGTGAATTGTTCTGTGTGCATCTGTAATAAAATAAGACAGTTATGATTCATAGTGTTCTTAGTCACTCTTTCCTTGAAATGTTCGTCAGAAAAGGTTTATTGCCAGATCTCATCATTTTTTCCACTAATTGGATGTGTGAACATTTGTTTTAGGACAAATCATTGCCTATGTTTATTTTAACAGGCAGCACTTCTGTGATAACATTGCCATAGACCTCTTTTTGTCCAGATTGTTTAAATATGAATGAGTTCAATGCATTTGATTGGTAACAACTCAACATTGCTGTTGTGCAAGTCTCAATAATGACAAGTGAATTTGAGCACCCATAAACACAAGTGAAACTTGCCATTTGGCCACTGGTATGCTTACACATATATCTTACAAAACCTACTGTTGTTAAGGTACCAGAGCAGAAACCCAAAGTATGTTATGAAGCCCAACTAGACCCCAATAGTTTTTCTATTCTGGCATTAGCATGAGGTGTTTCGCTCCAGGTATGATTCTATTGACACACTAGGAAGCTTTTAGCAAAACAAACTTTATTTAACAATACAGTTTAACTATAACTAATTAGCTTAACTTTTACCAGTTGAAATACTTAAACATGACAAGGTACAATTCTTAACTGCTAGCCTATCTCTCTTAGTTCTAATTCAAGTAATAGTCCTATTATAGACTTAAAATCCTCTTCAAAATCAGTCAGCACCACACAGACTTATATGCTTGTACTAGTCCTTGAGCCTCCAGAACACCACTGAAGAGAGACCTTTGTTCCCTTAGCAGGTCCCAAACAACAGCCTCCGGAGACAGAAAGAAAGAGACACCTCTTGCTTCTTTCAGAACCTGGCAGTAACTATGTATTTTCCTGTAAGCTTAGCTCCTCCCCTTAAGCACATGACTGTCTGTCAATCTACCTCATCAAAATCCTACTCTGAAACCCCGGGAGAAAAATGAAATAGACAAAAATCAATCAACTCGGAATAAAACAAACACATCCTGAGGTAAAATCAATCATTAGCCCACATTCTCAGTATGTGAGCTGCTCAGTGCCCAGACAAATAGGCACAGCATAAAACATAGCTGAATTTTAAACATACCCCTTACAAGAAACATGATATAAATTTTTTTAAGGCACAATATTGTCAACTGTCCGTAGTTTGAGTAAAATGCTTCTGTTCGTCATGCTGTAAACTGCTCACGGGTGCTAGGAGACTCTGGCTTCTCCTCTTTAAAGGGTGCCAAATCCATTATCTTCAGGGTTAAAGCAGTCCAAAATGAAACATTTTCTTGACTTTTGAAGTGTGCAAACCAAGGACGCATGTTGAACAGCTTGTTCTGCTCAGAAGACTTGTTTATTCTGGAAGTTCATTTTACGCATCACTTGGTGGCTTGCTTAATTAATAACTTGTAGCCAATCTAAAGGATGCAGGCTGTTATATTGGAATTTGAAAGTTCACTTAAAGTATATCTAAGTCAACATTAGACATATAACTTTGGAAGTTGTTGCTGTTTGAGTTCATACTGATCCGAAGAGGAAAACATTTGTTTGCATAGTGCTGCTTGATAGCTGGTGACGTAAGTGGATTTTTCCTGCAAAGGATCTTTGCTGATTTCTTTCTGTCGGCATGCCTGCCTGTGGTACTGTTTCTTTGTGTAATTGGGCCTTTCATGTCAGTACAGACTTGATGGACCGAAGGGCCTCTTCCACATTGTAGGATTCTGTGATTCTGTTTCTTTAGTGACATTAGCTATATTAATATGGAAATAGATTAAAAAGTGGAAATTATTTTCTGCAGAGTTCTTTGCATAAGTGCTTGTTAGGTGCAACCCTGGATTATGTCTTTTTATTGTGCGATTGGCTTAACTTAACCAACGATCGCATTAGCCAGTCAGTTGTAGCTTGGCTACTGAGTTATTCAGATAGTCAACATCTAAACCTAATGGTCAGAGTTGTTATTACAAAATCTATACTTTTCATATTTGACCTGTTAAAGTTTGTGCGCATACATGTCTGTTCCTTCAAGTTAACCTTTCTCCCCTTTGGTACCTTAGGTGAAGTGTTTGCAGTCTGTGGAAATTCAGCTGTACTCGGTAATTGGTATCCACAGAAAGCAGTGCTTCTGGAGCCAGATGCAAACGATAGGTAAGTGTAAAAGAGGATGGATTGTTGCCAGATAAAATAGTCAGATTTGAGGAAGTGTCTAATCGCAGTACAATAATTCCATGTATTCAGCCTGGCAGCTACCTATCTGGTTTCTGCAGTTTTAATTCATTAAAATGTATTTAATTCTCTTGGCATATGTTTTCCCTCATTTGTTTTCCCTGCTGTTAATTATTTTGGCAGATGAAATTGGAGGCATTGTCTATCAATTATTGCTATGGGTGTAAAACAGTCTGAAAGATGTGATGTGCTGCTTAGGTTCCTCTGTACCCAAGCAGGTGCTGGAGTGTGGCGACTAGGGGATTTTCATAGTAACTTCATTGCAGTGTTAATGTAAGCCTACTTGTGACACTGATAAATAAGCTTTTTTTTAAAAAAAACTTAAAAGCTATCTAAATTAGGGTCCATGATATTGGAAAGCTGGCTATTGTGACTCAAAATAGTGGTTAGTATATGTTAATTTTATTTCTATTCAAATTAGGAAAAGTACTGTCCAGAATGAGAAGGAAATCTACAAATTCCCTGAGACACCTTTTGGTATTTCAGTCAGTTATTTTCCTACTTTACTGATTCTCGGAGGGCCAAAAGGCCGGTTCCCATGCTGTTCTTTTCTTTGTTCTTTGATAAGAGGAATGGTAGTATTTCTCACATTTGTTTCCCTTTGCCTTTGACAGTTAAAAGCAGGTTCTGCTTGGTTTGGGCTTGGCTCCAGCAGTTTAGTAATTCTGCTTTTTTCCCCTTGATTATTCATGTGTAGAGGCTCGTTTAAGGCTTGGGTCTCAAGTGAACAAGTACATCAGGCTTATCATTTCAGTTAGCTCACTTTAGCCCACAGTTTGACAGGTCGAATTTTGATATGATTTTTAGTACCCCTTCCGTGTATCTCTTGATATTTTTAAAAATCTATATTTAAAAAAATAAAAGATGGGGTGGAATCAAGGAGGCAATAGTGCCTCATGAAATTGACTGCTTTGGTGACTTTATATCTGAATCGGTTATCTCCAATTACCAAGTTCTGTAAGTTAGAATTTTAGAGCTTCAGTGTGCACTCAATACCTTGGGTTATAAACTTAAAATACTTTTATTCCAATACATTTTTCACTGTTATCAATCTTTAACATACCTGTAATTTTGTACTCCCTTCTGGTCCAAAATGCTAGCTAACTGTTCATGTGCTTTAAAGGTTCTAACAAGTTTGGTTGGTAATGCCCTCAAAATTTAAAATCAAACGATCGTATTAATAAGATGTTCCTGCAATTTTTCTGCAGCCTAATATGGAGAGCAACGGTCATTCTCCCAGGATCCACCGTTTTCCAATATCGCTATTTTAAATGTTATGTCATGGAACCTAAGGTAAGGTGCATTTTCTGGATCGTACTAAATGCTATATGTCTAATTTTTGATTTTTCTTTTGGAGGATTTCCTGCTGTAAAATCTAGTTGATTGCTTGTTCTCAAATGCTTCATTGTGTAAACAAATACTAGGAGGTGGGTACAGTCAGGCCAAAGTTTTCTTGTCTGGTATTTCCATTTTTCTCTCCCTCCCTCCTTGAGAAGGGGCAGAATTTGGCTCCATATACAGCTGAATAGCCCACTGACAGTGGCCGTCATGAATAAAATGAAGTTAATTCTATAGGGGGTAAAGGGAGTGAAACAGAATTGGTTTTCTAGCTTAGATTTTTGTCAGTAAAAATTCTTGTCCTTAACCCATCTACCTCTGCAATGGATGCTATCTATAATGACTGATAATATCTTGTTGCTTCTTGTTAAATCTAAAATAAATTATGATTAATTGGTGTAAGTAGTGTAGTAGATTAAACTATTCTATTCACTTGTTCTGCATTGGCAACTTCACCCTGTATTGCATCAGAGATTCTCCTTCAGCAAATGTATAGACTTGACGCGCATCCCTTCCCATCCTTTTGTGTTTTTGCGTGAGGGTTTATTATTGTTTGGCTCATTTTAGCAGCAGTAAATAACCTGTTGCACCACCTCACTTTCTCTCAATTGGCAATCAATTAGCTTCTTTAAAGATTTATTGCCATTAGATTCCTTTTAATGTCAGCATGTTGCAAGTGATTCTTTTTTCCATCTTTCTACACTTGGTTTTTGAAGTGAAGCGTGGCAACATTTAGAGGATTTAATAACCTGAGCACTTCAGTTTTAACTTGATTGGACTTCATGAGAATGCACTAACAATTAAATGAATTTAATTGTATTTTTAAAAAATCAATTGCTGTTCTAACCAAAATATACAAATCAACATATTGATGAAGTAAAAGGAAGCTAAACTGTTTATCGGTGTTGCCACTAGGATTTCTGTGTAATGGTGGCTCTGGAATTTTTCTTTGGCATGGTTGTGTCAGGCGAGAACTTTCTGAGCAATATAACATACAGGCTTCTTGTTGGTGGTGGTAAAAATAGTTTGAGCTGAATAAAAGGGGTCAAACTGTTGTTGGCTTAAGTGGAAACATTTTTGTATTGGGCGTTAGGGCTTGTACCTCTGAACAACCTAGTGACAACACTGATTTTAATTTTACCTATTGGTTTCAAACAAAAACTGAAACATTTAGAAATGTCTTTTTTTTTCATTATTTGTGCTTATGCATGTGGCCATTTTGATTACTAACAGTACACTTTTTAAAAAAAAAAATTAACCATCAGATGTACATACAGGCCCAGATAGGTAATCTAAGCAAATGCTGTGGGTTTTTGTATTTTAAATGGACTGGTTGCTGCTTGAGAAAGAATACCTATAGCATATTAAAGCTTGCTTGTGTTTAATTTTCTTGTGCTCCATAGTGTTAGTGAAATCCTAACAAGAGAACACTTGTTCACTTTTTAGTGCCTAAAGGATTTATGCATTGCAACATTTTTGCTCTGCTATCCCCTCTCCTTTTTTCCCCTCCATTTCTCACACTGGTTGGTGTCGCTGTGAGGAATATTAAAGTACAACCAAAAGTGGAGGAAATGTTTTGCTAGGGACCCAAGTACTGAAGCTGCCCAACTATTTCACGTAGATCCTTAAGAGCTGCAGGAGAAGACTTGTCTCATTAGTCCCTGCTGGCTTCAGACTTGATTGCAAGAGTGAAAGCTCTAATTCATTTCCCACCTTGATCCTTTAAAAGTAACTTGAAGAGTACTAGGTTTATTTTGTGTCAACTTCCCCATTTACAGCAATCAGTATTTTTAAAGTTCAAGATTATTACTTACAGTATTGAAGAGTGAGTCTAAGCTGTATTTTGTAATTTTATGGTATGGTACATGTATGATGGTTTAGTAAAAATAATTTAAACCCGTTATTTCCTATTCAGGTCTTGCTGGGCTATGCACCTCCTGCAGACCTGGCAGCCTGTTCCTATGCATCTGTCAGTGCTGCTGTTCAGTCAGACAGCCAGTCAGAGGCTCATGACAACCTGGCAATAGGACTCCTACCAACTTTTCTCTCCTCTAGAGAATTGATGGAACCTGTGACAGAAATGTGAGATTGGAACTCTTCAGTGAGAAGTTCAAATCTGCATCTCTCCTGTGGTACCATCTGTTGGTGCTCTGATATGCAGTGTTATTAAATTGTACTGTGGTCAATCCAGTTTCAATATTGGTTATGATCCTCAGTACCTGTAATTTCAGGCAATTATGTTACTACATGAAAAGCACAGATTGAAAAATTTGTAAACGTTCTACCAGAAGTGGTTAAAAACGTATCTCTTGTCCTCTGAGCTTACATTTTCTTCTAGTCCTTTTGTATTATTATAAAGGGCTTTAATCTTTTTATCACTTGACTCAGAACCCTGCTGATCTTCGGCAAGTGCTAGTCAACAAGTGGGAGACTCATCCTCATCCACGATCATTTAATCCGTCGGGTATGTCACTACAGCGTATTGAGTTTCTGTTATCTGCCAGATTGGCAATAGCAGAGGTACATGTAATTAAATTAAGCATCTGACGGTTGCCATTTACTTTTCAAATTGAGAGAGGTACTATTAAACGGCAGTCTTTTATTACCACATTATACTTTGACTCTTGCGAACCAAATGTCTGTCACGCTGGACATAAAATGTGACCAGCATTTCTAAACAGTAATTTCCTCCCACCCTCCCCCTACGATTCCTGCCTGGTTACAGTCTCAATCTACATTCTAGATATTCTGAACCAAGATTTCATAATGGTCCTTTAAACTGACCATCGGAATCTAACTGGTTCTATATCGGCTCACATTGGCCCTCGTGCGCACTGGGCTCCCCCCCCCCCCCCCCCCAACCCTGCACGTGCGCCCCCCCCCAACCCTGCACGTGCGCTCAACTCATTTTTCCCCCCCAACCCCATGTGTGCGTGCGCGCACTTTCTCTTGCGCCCCCCCCCCCCCCCCCCCCAATGCACGCGAATTTGCTTCTTATCACATTGAAGCATTATTCAGTTGTATCCCTGGACCACTTGTCAATTTGAACCATTCCTAATAAAATAAGTTACCTTCTAGAGTGCTGAAATTTAATTGTCTACACTGAAGACCAAATTAAGTTTTCTCAGGGAATGCTGCGCACGATATGTTGGACAGCACCTCATGCTGGTAGACAACGTATTACTGCATCCTTTTCGCTCAAAGAAGTTTTTCAGGTATTTAAAGTGATGCTGCTATATGTGGCTGTGTTGGGTTAAGTAATCCACTGTGCTACATTTGCACTGATGCTCTACATTTGTGGAACTAATGTTTAGTGCCAATTCTTCTATCTTTCCACATACATATATCTTAGCTTGTAATATTTTATGTTGACAGTATGTAATTTTTTTGTCCCCAAGTTTATTTTTAACTTTTTAAGCATACAAAATAGATTTATTTTATAATTAATTTATTTGTTCCAATCCCAAGTAACTTCATTAAAAAGTTCTTATAAAGATCTGATTTCTAAAGAGTTTCCTGTACGTGTAAATGAAACTGAAGATTTTGATTTCTTCAAAATACAATTTTTCTAAGTGTCACACAGTTTCTTCCGCTTGTCTACCTTGATCACTGGTGATGAGCTTTTACCCCCCATTGCATCTCTGATCCAGCTGGATAAGCTACTGGGAAGCATATTCCCACAGTTGAGTGAATAGGGTTGCAATATTGGTGTGTTGAGGCTGAGTGATGCAACATGTATCCCCCGCCTCGCACTCCGCAAAACAGCATGCTGCTGTTTCAGTGTGTTGCACCACGGCTACGCTTTCCTCAACATCTAAAGCGCATTAGCTGTTCCCCCATGTGCTGCCACTGAGTGTGCCACTTTGCACCTAATTTGCCATTAAGTTTTTTATTAAGGTTTGTTAAAGACAGAAGAAGAAAGCAATTAAAACACCTAGGAGCTATAAATTGAGAAGAATTAAATTGCATATCACAGGTAAGTACAATATTTAGGAGCAGGGTGTATAAATCATCATTAGAGCCAACACAAGATAACACGTGATGCTGAAGAAACACAACAAAAGAAACAGGAGCAGGAATACACCACATGGCTCGTCAAACCTGCTTTGCCATTCAATAGGATCATGGCTGATCTTGGGCTTCAATGCCATTTTCCTGCCTGCTCCCCATATGCCTTAGATCCCGAGACCAAACTTGTGTCTAACCCAGCCTTAAATGTATTCAACAATGGAGCAAAGGAACTGGTTGCCCAGTTCCCCCAAGATGTCACTGCTGTAGTTGAGGCAATACCATCTCTGGTGCTTCATGAAAATAGGACATCTTTGGGTTCTGCACTGAATTTCCCTACATTTCCATAATGAAGGTAACTATCCCTTAAGTGATCAGAGATCACTTGAGCTGTGGTCTGGAATGTCTGACTCACTTTCTTTACTGAAGTAAAATCAGCTTCCTTCCAGTACCTCAGTACCACCCCTTTCATCAATATTTACAATTCGAGTAACAAAAGTTTCTGTTAAAACTGGAATACAATCCCAGGAGACTAGTCCTTTCACTATTGAAGGTATGTTCTTAAATCGGGAATTCCAGTATCATCCTGGCTTCTGGTGCTGATGAAGATATAGAATTCAGCAGCACCTCTTCTGCCTGATTGAACCTGGTCCCAAATTGTAAGGCGAGCCAGGATGTAAAATGGAGTATTTAAGATTACATTAGTGTACATTTCTTATGCAGCCTAGCTTTGCCATTCTGTCTCATATGTCTGGGAATGCAATAAATCCCATATTTTGCATCTAGCATAAAGACAGCTAACAACTTTGGACATCAAATATATGTAGCACGTGGGTGTCACATACCAACAAGCTACTCTATAAAATCTTTTAGAAGAATGGCACTTGACTTCTGGCGACTCAACAGTTGTGTTAGCATCTGACTGTTTTGTAAAGGAGATATTGTTTGTGACTAAACTTTGCAAATGATCCCATTCTGATTGTATACAAAGGTTCCCTTGTCTCTATTTACCTATCCCTTTGTGTGTGGGCTTCTTGCCTTTGCTATGCTGGAGTAAGCCATTAAGAGATTCAA
Organism: Mustelus asterias; assembly: GCF_964213995.1. NCBI lineage: Eukaryota > Metazoa > Chordata > Chondrichthyes > Carcharhiniformes > Triakidae > Mustelus > Mustelus asterias. The sequence continues at coordinate 92,715,837 of NC_135815.1, read as the reverse complement.
GTAAAACAGGTATTGTCATGCATGCATATCAAGGGCTCTGAAGGTCTCCTGTCCAGATTCTAACATTGGGTAACTAAGAGCACAAGGAATAAGGACCTGGAGTTTAGAAACACTATTGTGTACAGTAGTCTGTCTCCAACAAGAAGTCATGATGTGGAGATGCCGGTGTTGGACTGGGGTAAGCACAGTAAGAAGTCTCACAACACCAGGTTAAAGTCCAACAGGGTTATTTGGTAGCAAATACCATGAGCTTTCGGAGCACTGCTCTTTCGTCAGATGGAGTGGATATCCACTCCATCTGACGAAGGAGCAGTGCTCCGAAAGTTTATGGTATTTGCTACCAAATAAACCTGTTGGACTTTAACCTGGTGTTGTGAGACTTCTTACCAACAAGAAGTACCAGAGTGTTAAATTATATCACATCCTAACTGCAGCACAGAAACATTAGATCCATGCCAATGTTCGTGTCTCATACATGCCATCTCCGATCCTCCTAACCCAGTCAGCATTTCTTTTTTACTTCACTTTTATCGAGTCTTCTCTTAAAAAGACATCAAATAAAGGTTGACTGGAGATTAGGTAATTTTCTGAGCTTGAGAAATTTGTTAATATCATCTTACTACTGATGTATTTTAAGAATGTAGTGTTGTTATTAGTGTTGAGGTCAATTTTTAGGCAAGGTTGAATATAGTTCTTATTCTAAAGCACTCACAATGGCCACATCCATTTTTATAGGTGCAAACCATCTACATCCACGGTAAAGATCTTTTAAAATGCAAAAGCCTATGACCAGACCTAAACGAAGTATCAATTGTTGCCATAAAATGACAAATTTAGAAGGGGAAGTTCAGTCTTGCACCCTGTTAATAGTAGATCATAAAGTATTGGCTCAGAGGGGATGGGTGTGACCATGAGAACACCTTTTTATCCACCTAACTACTTTCACTACAAAAACAAACTAAAGAGAGGGCGTAACACACGCATGCTGAAGGATTTCCGTCAATTTTGAAAGACCTTTGGCTGGCTGATCTGTTAATGAAGGCTTACAATATCAAAAGTATGCTTTGGTTGCTTTATCATCAAAGGCCATCTTTAAGGAAACTTGGAACTGAACAAAATGGATGAAATTAACAGATGCTGGGGACTTTTAACTCTCATAGAGGACAGTAGCCCAATGAATAGCTGATCCTGATCCATCCAGATGAGTGACAACTGGGAGACTCTGCTGATTTTAATGACCAAGCCTCATTGACATGCCACTGGCCAACTTACTCACCAAAATGGCTGGGAAAGTTTCTCTCCATTTTAAAAGCGCCACAAGGGGTGGTAGCCCACTTACTTCTGCCCAGTGGAATTTCACAATAATACAGAATATATTGCATATGTCATAGAATCATAGAAATCATAGAAACCCTACAGTACTGAAAGAGGCCATTCGGCCCATCGAGTCTGCACCGACCACAATCCCACCCAGGCCCTACCCCCATATCCCTACATATTTTACCCGCTAATCCCTCTAATCTACACATCCCAGGACACTAAGGGGCAATTTTTTTAGCATAGCCAATCAACCTAACCCGCACATCTTTGGATTGTGGGAGGAAACTGGAGCACCCGGAGGAAACCCACGCAGACACGAGGAGAATGTGCAAACTCCACACAGACAGTGACCCAAGCCGGGAATCGAACCCAGGTACCTGGAGCTGTGAAGCAGCAGTGCTAACCACTGTGCTACCGTGCCGCCCCGTGTCCCAGTTTCTGATACGATTAATTTAAGACTGAGCTGAGGGATTTCTCCATTCAATGTTGTGAATCTTTGAGATTCTCTGTTCCAGAAGGCAGTGGATTCTTGGTTATCAAGTAGACTCAAGATTAAGATAAGTTTTTGAACTGAGGTAATCAAAGAATGTGGTGCTTGGGCAGAAAAGTGGAATTGGCCATGATCTTGGGGAATGTCACAGGCTTGAGGAGCTGTATGGCTTACTCTTATTTCTTGTGCTCTTGGTTGAAACCTATGTTTAGTTGTGATGTTGGTTCCTTTCGCTCCCTTATAAATCACTAATCAGTGCTGACGTCATTGTTCCCATCGTTCACCTTGACTGGCTATGGGAAAGAAATGACTCAACATTTATTTCCAAGTTTTACAAATTTTGCTTACATTCTAAGAGCTGGAAATGACCTTCACTGCTCAGTATGCTACCCGAAAAGGGTGCTGAATCAATTTTTGGGCTTTATTTTTGAAGACCGGTCTGTGGTTAAAAAACACTTGTATGTTAATGCATTTAAATCAAGTAACATTTGTGCATCAAGGAAATGTATCTTTTTAAAATTAATTTAGTCGTCTTTACAGCTAGGAATACAAAATTGTTTAATTTTGAACTGAGTAATGTGTCTAGTGCAACAATTATTGACTTCTCCCAATGCTTCCTTTCTCTGTTCTAGAACGAGAGTGCATTTTGAATGATGGATACTTTGGAATTTTCAGTAAGTGTACTGCAATATTTTATTATTGAATATTAAATGTAAAATAATTCCAAAGGAGCGTCATATTGGACTCAAATGTCCACCGATACTGCCAGATGTGCTGAGATTTCTTAGCACTGTTATTTTTGATTTCCAGAGTCTGCAGTATTTTGCTTTTTATCATAAATATAGGATGGTTTTCAAGTTAGTTGATGCAGTTCTGTATGGAGAAGAGAATCCGGCAATGTAGTACAGTGTATTCCTTGGAGGTGAATCTGTCTTTCAAAGCAGTCTGCGTGGGTTTCCTCCCATAGTCCAAAGATGTGCAGTTTAGGAGGATTGCCATGCTAAATTGCCCCTGTCATACCGCATATGGGGAGTCAAGACCAAGTGCAGATTTCAGGTAAAGCAAAACTGGAAAGTGGGAATGAATTAATGAGTGTGTGCAGACATCATTCAATCCCCATTTTAATGCATACTCTCTGTCCTTATTTTTGTATTTCTGGTATAGATTCCTATGTCTGCATTTATAATGGGGCTTCCTATGTAAAGTCTGCAATTATAATGTGGCACTTTCCTGCTCTTGCTAATGCAATATCTCTACCAGAAAAGTATAATTATAGTCTGACCAGTTTACAGGGATGAATTCCAACATAAGTGTTGATGCGTGAATTTATAATGGAGAAATGTTGAGGTGGAAGTGTGCACAAATTTAAGACTTTTAATATTGGGGAGTAGAATTTTAGAATTCCCGCAGGGTTTAATTTGCTGATTTTAAAGAAAAATCAAATGAAGCCTTTCGACTTCCAAAAGTGTCAACTCTTGTTAATGTGAGATAAAACAGCATCACAAGTATAGGATAATTCCAAAGAAGCATTGTATTGGACTCAGCTTTTCAGATGTCTCCCTATTTGAGCCTCAGGAGTGCATCACAGGTTGCTAAAGGTAGCACAAGTGAATCCGATCCTTTTGCACCTTAAAATATATACACTTGTGGCATATATGCACTACAAGTTTACTATGTTGCAATCTGGTGGCTCAGACAGCTGTCAAGCTGCCCGGATTGATGTCAGTTAATTCATTACAGAGCGGGTTTGGAATTTGGGCTACTATCTGCTTATCTTAGCTACTTATTTGGCTACCTTGTTACTAGTGGAGTTCTATTATCTTCAGAAGATATAATTTGATTCACTACCATCTAATTTTACTAATCAGGGTGGATTGATGATTTCTGTGTGGCCCTTTTCTGTTTTTGAGTTCCTATTGGGGTGTGTGTAAGAATGGACTTGTGCTTGTACTTTATTTCTGACCCTCCTTTTGGTAAGGATTCATGGCTGTCTTGAGATAGAAACTCATTGTGGGCTCCTACCACTTGGTAGAATAGCAGTATTATATACCCATTCTATGTACTATGAGTAAGTTTGAACATGCTTTATAAGATGCTGATGTGATTGTGATTCATGGCATTTAGGATTGTGCACATGCATAATCTGTACTCATTAGAAACTATCGGCTTGTAATTTTTCCTATGATAGTTATCTGTAAATAGGTTCACTTCTAGTTCTATTTTTTTTTTATCTTGGTTGATGAGTGAAATTTCAAGCTATGATGGTTATGAACCATGTTTATTTGTATAGGTTTGATATTTTTCTCTCAAGCTCATCATACATTGGACCTGTACATATTACCATGCACCAGCCAAGCCAGTGTATTTTTTAATCCCTTTATTCACATTCCATTGCACAGATGACAGAATGTTGAGACATTAGCTACATTATATGAAATCCGGGTATTATCAATTTCTGCTCTTAAAGTATTCTCTCAGATTCACATCATTGTTGTTTTGTAATTGGGCCTGTGTCCCTCAACAATGAGAAGTTTGTGTTCACCGACCAATATCAAGATGCATCTTAATCTAACGCATTGTCACAATGGCGGGATGTCATGGCCTTCACATTTACCCCCTGTTGGACTGTAGCACTTAGTGAGTCAAGGACAGGTGAGGATTTTTAAGCTGTTCTATTTTATCGTCAATAAATGAGTCTACAAAGCTGTGGTTAAAGAAAATGCAACTTAATTTCAGTCTCTCATTGGTAAGAAAACTAATGTAAAATTGGTTCCACTGACTATTTTGATAGGCTGCAAAAACTTAAATTTTCTCGGACCCATCTTTTTCTGTAACCTGACTAGCTACCTTTGCTGTTCTTTTATAATGAAGATCTGCTTCTTCCTGCCTCGCTTGGCAGCCTTCAAAATACACATTTAATTAGAACCATAGAAAATTACAGCTCAGAAACAGGCCTTTTGGCCCTTTTTGTCTGTGCCGAACCATTTTATGCCTAGTCCCACTGACCTGCACTTGGACCATATCCCTCCACACCCCTCTCATCCATGAACCCGTCCAAGTTTTTCTTAAATGTTAAAAGTGACCCCGCATTTACCACTTTATCCGGCAGCTCATTCCACACTCCCACCACTCTCTCTCTGCGTGAAGAAGCCCCCCCCTAATATTCCCTTTAAACTTTTCTCCTTTCACCCTTAACCCATGCCCTCTGGTTTTTTTCTCCCCTAGCCTCAGTGGAAAAAGCCTGCTTGCATTCACTCTATCTATACCCATCAAAATCTTATACACCTCTATCAAATCTCCCCTCAATCTTCTACGCTCCAGGGAATAAAGTCCCAACCTATTCAATCTCTCTCTGTAACTCAGCTTCTCAAGTCCCGGCAACATTCTTCTGCTGTTCCTGGTGTTTGTTGGCAATGGGATGGTGACTTGAGCTTCAACTGTTCCCCTGTTCAAGCTTTGGTTAATGGAGCCACTGCTTCTCTCTCCCTCTCTTCACAACCCCCTGTCCCATGTAGACCAGATTGGACCATCTCGTGCTACCTCATCTGATTTGAATTTAGCAGTAACTAGGAACTTGGTGTGTGGTTAAAAGCTCAGTATTAAGTAAATTCAGCAGGGCCTCATTTTCCAAGAGTTTTTGCAACGAGGTTAAGGGCACTGTGATGTTGGTGTACCTTTTTGAGATTTTTAAAAATGAGGTGATGCCATTGGTGGGAGGAGAAAAAGAAACTGCAGGTCAGGTGACAAAGGTTGTTTTTAGTTTTGTTTTGGCTGCAGTGTTAGAGGCAGCCTTAGAAGCAAGCTGGAAAAGAATTCTCTCTGTTTTTATTTTGAAAATTTTACCAGTTAGCTTATTGCCACCCTGCAGTAAAGAATCTGTTTTGGTATTGTTGGGAAGCTGAAAACTACAAGCTGCTCTAGAGTTTTCAAGATCATTTGAAATCGGCATTCAACCCACAGAACTGGATTCCAGTATCATGTGAGCTTTAGCTGGTGCAGTGATAAATCTGTTCGAAGGTTTTTGTTTGTTGGATTTTAGTTTTAATTGGAACACATTTGAGATATTCATTAAGGGATGTACATTATAGTGGTTGTTTTGTTTCTTGTTTGTAATTGATAAAAGTTGTTGCTAATTTTCTTACTATACATGTTAACTGCATTCTTAAATAAACTTTGTTGGATAAAAGCTCCCTTGAATTATGGATAAAAGGATCACTTGAATTATACCTGAAGTGAAACATTCATACTTATCCTAGCCAAATTCAGGATGCAAAACTTATGGCTCAGGCGGGCTTCACAAAACAGTTTGGAGTTTTTGACCTGAACCAAAAGCAGCACCATGAGTGGCTATACTCCGATAGATTTCAGTCTGTGGGAATGTCAGTAGCACATTCTTTTGGGGAAGTGTGTAATCACTGTCAGAAGCTTCTGGATTTGCACATTTAACACAACACGTACAGGCTGTAGAAGTTACTGTCAGTTTCAGAGGAACAGTGATGCTGAACCCTGACAGTTTAACATCATTACTACTGAAAATCAGACCATAATCTTTAAGTCATCCTTTAATTGTTTTATTTGCCCCTAACTGAATTTTACTCCTGAAAGAAATAAAATACTTCTGCATTGTTGTGACTCCTGTCTTCATCCTGTTAATTAATTTTAGCTTTGTCAGTGCTTTCCTTGTGAGCATTAACTACTATTTGTACCTTTTGTCTAAATGATTAGTGTGTTTATTACTTATTATAGCTCCTTAAGGGCCAGTTGCTGAATGTAGCTGCTAAAATGTATGGGCTTCTTTTCCTTTCAGAACTTTACATAAGTACATTTTTTTGGTGCACTAGAATATTCTATACTTGGCTCCCCCATAACTGCTGCTATTTACATTCCCATAAATTGACTTATAGAGTCCCTATAGTGTAGAAGGAGGCCATTCGGCCCATCAAACCTGCATTGATGACAATCGCACCCTAACTCCTTAGCCCCATGCATTTACCCTGCTAATCCTCCTGACACCTAAGGAGCAATTTAACATGACCAATTAAATTAACCCCACACATGTTTGGACTGTGGGAGGAAACCCACGCAGACATGGGGAGAATGTGCAAACTTCACACAGTGACCCGAGGCCAGAATTGAACCTGGGACCCTGGTGCCTTGAGGTAGCAGTGCTTGCCACCATGCCGCCCTTTTTAAAATGTGGCACCAGCAGTTTGTGTCCAAAATCTTTTCCTATCAGCTATTCCTGATTACTAAATCCAATGTATTGTCATTGTCTGTATGACTAGTCTCTACATGAGTAAGAAACCAGTGTTTATTGTGAATACCTCTTATAGGGCTGCTTATCTCTATACTTACGCAATGTTTGTCTCCGTTTAATCAAAACCTTTCATCTATATTGGCTTCCATTTACTGGCTCTGATTGCATAGCGGCAGAACCTCATACTTCGGTGAAACAACACTCACTATCGCATGTTGATGTACCATCTTTTTTATGTGGCCAACTCTCCATAATGTTTGTTCCCATGTGAACAAGGACAGTAGTTCCTTCCTCATTTAGTACTGCCTCAACTCTACCATCTGTCTCAGGCTATGGTGTGAATAAAGAAACATTACAGAATCGCCATCTAGATAAACATACTGAAGAGGCAGTAAATTCTCTTAGATTACGTTTTTCCAGTCCAAATCTTGAACAGGAAGAATCTGCATTTATAAAATATCTTCCATGATCTCTGAACATACCAGTGAGCCTCATAGCCAATTAGGTACTTTTGAAGTATGGTGGACCTAATAATGTAAGGGAATGTGATAGCCAGTGTGCACGCAGCAGAGTCCTACAAACAGCAACGAAATAAATGACCAGGAAAGGTTTTTAAAATTTTGGTTGACAAATATTGGCTAGGACACCAGGGAGGACTCCAATGCCATAGGATCTTTTATGTCCATCTGGGTGTACAACTAAGATCTCCACTTGCATCTGAAAGAGCACTTCCCATAGTACAGCATACCTTGTGTATGTCATAGAAATGCCAAGATAGGTTATGTGCTGAAGTCTCGGGAATGAGGCTTGGATACAATTGAGTGCTACTGCTGAACTAAGGCTGGCAGAATTGAGATGTTCTGTCCCTTCTCTTATGCCGTTGGTCCACTAGTGCTTTTTCTAGTTCTTTCTCTATTAGCCCACTAGCTTTTGGTAACAGCAACCCAAATCATTTTATTTCTTAAGATTGGAGAAATGTTAGATGAGCGATTCTATTGAGGGTGCATAGTGAAAGAGAGACACGTGGGATTTTTGATGTGAAGATTCAATGCAATTTGGACAAAGACATAGAGTCGGTTGTTATGGTCGACTGTTTTATTTCAATACTTTGTGTTTTTAATTAATGATTAATTTGTTAGTACTTTATAATATTTAGTAAAGGCAATTAATTATCAGCAGCCCTACTTTGTAACATCTTTGGCATCTAATTGTTTATAGAGTCACCAGAATACTAACATTCTAATATTTGGCAGTTATTACAAATAGACATTCACTATGCTGTTTACAAAAACCTTGCACAGCCTGGTGTAATGTTATAGTTGGCTCTGCCGAGCTCTAAAAATATAACTTGACGTGGATGATTTTATAGGATGTCTGCTAATGGACATAAACCAAGTAACATGATTTGTGTTCACAGATGGTGTTGAGAAATTGGATTCTGGGTGGTTAACTTGCCAAAGTGAAATTCGTTTGAGGTTGCACTATTCTGAGAAACCTCCAGTTTCCATATCCAAGAAGAAGTTCAAGAAGTCCAGATTTAGGTAAACTTTCTCTTTCTAAACATTTAAGGCCATTCAGGACATCAAACCTGGACTTGACAAGATGGATTTTGAAACTGTTGTGAGCTGTAGGTTGAGACCACTAAACTGAATGAGGGCTTATTCTCCACAGATTTGTGTGAATACTTCTAGGTACTGCAACCATGGAGTAGTATTAATGAATTGGTATGAAAACAACTGAACCTTATAGATGTTTTAACCTTTTGTTGCTCCCAAAAGAGCTTGCATCATGGCAGTAAAGTTACAGACACTATTACTTCTCTGTGGAAATGTTTATAGTGTCATTGCTTTGCTAGCTATCCATGAAATAGCGTTTGTTAGAACGTATGTTTAGCGCACTAAGGGTTCTGGATCTTGCCACAATTAGCCATTTTGCAGCTCTAGACTTTCAATCTTAAGATAACATAAAATTTTTGAAATAATTGCTTCTGTCATAGTTACTTTTAGCTATATTTCCTTGTATAAAGGCAAATGGAATTTACTGTGTCTGGACCACCTGCAGGGTTTTTAAAAACTCAATTTTGAGAAGTTGAATTGTGACTGAAGAGTTTCTGGATCTCAGTGTGGTATGAATTAGTCCATTGCTTTTCTTTTGCCTGAACAGAGGTGGTCATTGTAAAGAAATGGGATAATCAACAAAGGTTTTAGCAATACAAAAGATAAGGAGGATTAATATGAGGATATTGCTCTGGTACTTAATGTTATGGAGCGTCGTCTTTAAGGAGGGAGAAGAGGTGGGGATGTTCACGGAGGGAATAACCAAAATGTAGGGCCTTGACATCTGAAGACATAGCTAACAGTGGTTAAGTGATTTAAATTAGACTAATGCAACATCTGAGGATTTTGCAGACGGAGGAGGTTGGAGGTAGAGAGGACAAGGCAATGTAGTGGCATGAAAAACTAGGACAAGATTTTTTAAATTGTGGTATGCTTAACTGGATGGTTTTGGTGAGCGAGCAAGGGTGTGATGGGTGAACATGTCTTGGTGGGCTTTAGGATGTTTGCATTGGAATTTTGGATTGTCAAGAGTGCATTGGAATGGTCAAGTTCAGAGGCAACGGTGGCTTGGAAGAGGAACTCAGCAGCAGGTAAGCTGAGGCAGGAACGGAGTTGGATAATGTTAAGGGTAAAGAGAAGCAGCCATAGTATGGGTATGTGGTGGAAGCTCATCTTGGGTTCAAGTATGAAATCAAGATTGTGAACACTCTGCTTCAGCCTCTAGCTGTTGCTAGGGACAGTCAGTGAGTAGAGAACGGAGTTTGTGGTGGGGGCTAAAAATTATGTTTTCAGCCTTCCCATTTCCCAGTGTGCAACTTGAGGAAATTTCTATTCATCCAGTTCTGGATGTCAGACAAGCAGAGGGTTTTTTAGTGAATTGAGAGGCAGCCACTGTGTAGAAAATTAGCAGAATGCACTCAGCTGTTTTTAGCAAACTCTCTTAACTTATGAAAAGCATCATAAGAGATACAATTGAAGTATTCCAATTAACCTTGTAGGAATAACAGTCCAAATTTGGAAAGCTCTCTGAGGGAGAACAAATGCATTATAGAATAAAGAAAATGGTTCGAGACGTGTGTGCTATGGACATGTTTAGCTGAAGGAAAGAATCTGGCTTTTTGATACTCGTACCTCCACCCCCAACAAAATCAACTGCTGCAGCAGATCAGGAATAAATGTAATGCATAAAGTAAATTTTCCTCCCACCCAGCTCCTCTAAAAGGAAAAACTGAGGCCCGAGTAGCAAATAAAGAGAAGGCTGTTACCTGAATGTTCCATAGGGAGAGGGAAAATCATGGTCCACTTGGGAAGGAGGGATATCCCATTTCCATTTGGTTGGCGTGTGGTCGTCAATGCTACAAACCCCAATCCACTATGCAAGAGGATATGCATCGGACCAGCAAATTAACACACAATGCAGCTGAAAACATTTACAATTTAAAATAAAATTCATTCTGAATAGAAGATTGCTTTATGTAGATGGGATTGCCTAATGGTGCTTACCCAGGTATGCAACATATGTTATATGAACAAGGTAATTATATGGTTCTAGCTGAATGTCAGAGGTTTGTGATAACCTTAGGAATTGCTTGAATTGCCTGGCTGATGCACTGACCTTGCACACACCGATAGGAAATTAATTTGCCCTTTTTCTTTTACAAAAAGTCATTTTTTAAATAAAAGAAGTGTAAAATTACAGATTCTGCAACAGGAACTGAATGTTGAGTAAATGCCCTGCAATTTTTTAAAATTTGAATTCTTTAATACCCATTCTGTGTTTAAAGGGTGAAGTTGACATTGGAGGGTTTTGAGGAGGAGGAGGATGAAGACGATGACCCCAAACTGGTTACTACCTCAGTGCAGAAAATGTCCAATACTTTAGAAATTTCCTTAATCAGCAACAGCGGATACAAATCGCGTCATTCCCAGCCAGAGTGTGGATATGCCTTGGAACCTGGACAGTGGACAGAGTATAGCATTCAAACCATGGAGCCAGATAACCTGGAGCTCATTTTTGACTTCTTTGAGGTATGGTAGTTTTTGTTCTATTGCAGTTCTTTATGAAATAAAAATCTTCTGAAGGAACTATGGAAACTTATGTTTTGTGAAGCTCAGGATTGAAGGAAAGAACTGATTATGAAACCTTCATATTGGAAAAGTAATTGCTCTATTCAATGAGAAAAATTATTCAAAGCATAGTTTTGTTGACAAAGTTTGCACCCCTATCCAACACCTTGCTGCTGAAACAACCTCATTCTGAAGTAAGCCTTTGCTATTCAGTCAGAAGCAGCGATAGGGGTTTTCTCCAAGACAGTGGAAATAAACATTGTATTTTTAAGTCTCTTCAACAAATTTTGTGATTTCTTGGGTAACGCAACATGTTATAGGTTCACTGTTTAGTGATTAGGAAATGTGAGGCCTCTGTTTGAGTCCTGGAGAGATTTTGAGCAGGTCAGTCCATGTATTTTTAGTTTCCACTTGTATTTCATTCTGAAAAAAATCTTCAGTGCTGGAATTTTTTTGTCACTTTACATCAGGGATGAATTGTCTTCTGTGTTGCTCCCCGTCTTTATTATTGGTGTTCATTTTCAAACCATCGGCTGTTGAGGAGCCCTCCTACCAACAGTCAGTCACAGTGCATCTTCCAGTGTCAGTTGCTTTCCAATTTTCTCACAGGCAAACCTTTTCTCCAGACTCTGCAAATACATTTGCTATAGCTGCTTTAGTTGTTGAAAGAAAATCCTGTCCGCCTGAATATATAGGTGTTTGTCTATCCAGCTTAACAAAGAACTCTTCCAACCCCAGAATAAAGAGTGAAGTATCAGGCACTATATCATATCCTGTCTGTTAGCAAAACGTATGCTTATGGGGGGGACAGAGAATGTCATTCTCATTTTGCTTCTGTTGTTGGATATATATTAACCTCTGGATTACGACACTGGATCAGAATCAGCAAATGTTGCTATTAGCAATAGGTGGAATGTTTGACCCCTTACTGATACTTGAGTTCTCATCAATGCAGCCACTTCACTGTTCATAGGGTGGGAAGTGTTTTTAATCAAAAGGTGAACCTGCATTCTTTTGAAGAACAAAGTGAAAATGAAGGGAGTTCTATTCCAGGAAGTTTTTTCTTCCGAGAGCATTGACAGCACTTCACTCTTGATGAGCATACACCCAGACTGTGCTGGTAGTAAGTAAAGATCCTGGATACAATAAATATATTTACAGGTTAGTCTTTCTGGGTTCAGCTATTGAAAAGCTCTCTTTATCGACTTTTCATTTTCTGACGTCTCACTTGGCAGAAATGTTCTTTTCCTATCTGGATCTAGAATCATAGAAACACTACAGTGCAGAAAGAGGCCATTTGGCCCATCGAGTCTTCACCGACCACAGTCCCACCCAGGCCCTACCCCCCATATCCCTACATATCTACCCGTTAATCCTCTCACCTACGCATCTTAGGACACTAAGGGGCAATTTTAGCATGGCCAATCAACCTAACCCGCACATCTTTGGACTGTGGGAGGAAACCGGAGTACCCGGAGGAAACCCACGCAGACACGAGGAGAATGTGCAAACTCCACACAAACAGTGACCCAAGCCGGGAATCGAACCCTGGCGCTGTGAAGATTCTAGTTCTCATAATCTTCAAATGGCTATGTAGCTTTTGGTGTTGCCTCCATTCATTGCCTGAAGGAAATCTAGAGCTCAATAAAGCTGTTAAGCAAGAGCTTAAAGCACCACATGAGCACTACTGTTAAGATCAAGGCAAAGGAGGAGTTGAGAATGACCAAAAAAGTCAGATGAATTTTGAAGAGTAGATAGTAAAGATAGCCAATACAGTTGAGTACGGGCAGATGGAATGGGTAAGCAGAAAGCAGTGCAGCATAAAAATACTGCCAACCAAATTTAAGATGAATTGGACTGTAGGAAAATAAGCCAACGCAGAGTGTGTTGGTGTAATCAACTCCGAGTGACAATGGCTTGGATAATGCAGTGTAGGGAGAGACTTGATTTGATAGAAATATTCAAAATCATGAACGGACACCGAATTTGAAGACTGTATACACATTGAAGGACCTTGGAGATGGAAGGATGATTGATTGGTACTCAGCTGGGAATGGGGATTGAAAAATTGGGCAGGAGTATTGAAGAATAGTTACGTACATCATTTTTTTTCCTACTACATTTCTCCTTGGATTTGTTATTTTATCCAGTATGAGCAAGTTGGATCGCTTGTATTTTTAAATATTGTTTAAATTTGTACCTCTTGTGTGTCTATTTTTCAGGAAGAGTTGGGTGTAGCAGTAGTACAAGGTGATGCATTACCTGGGCTTGTAGGAACAGCCTGTCTTCTATCTTCAACAATTGTAGAAAAATCCAGTGGAATTATCACACTTCCCATCATGAGCAGAAATTCTAGACAAACTATTGGAAAAGTGAAAGGTATCACTACTCAAAACTGGAAGATTGTGTGACTGCATCATTGCAAATTATACACTAATGTGTGTTCAATAAACTAGTCATAATAGTCTGTGGTTGTCTCTGTTCAATTTAAAGATTTCCTGCCATATGTTCATATTTTAACCATATGCTTTGGACAGCGGGTAGAAAGTTAAATACTATGTACAAACCATTTTTGGTCAGTTATATATAATTAAAATGATTTTAAATACAAAATAGCTCTAAATCATGAGCACTATAAATTATCCAACAGTTCAGTAACCTAGATTTTAAAGGCTATAAGAATAATGTGCTGGTGCAGTATTTGTGTTTTTTTTTATTTTGTCTGCCTTTGTTTTCTGTTCCTTTGCCAAGTTTATTTTTCATCCTCTTTCAAACCTATTGACTGTTCATTGTAGATAAAGTAATGGATTCTGGCCATTAGTCAAGTGTAAGTAGGTGATTTTTGCGTCAAAATAAATTCCGATCCACAATTGCATACAACTTTCTAGCAGTGGTAGCTGGGTAGTGTTGAGAACTAGAGTTGTGATCTTTCCTCACTAAACCTAATTATCCTCCAAGCTGCGATCTGTTAATACTGGACAATATCAAAGCTGAAACCTTCCTCCTGGACTTCCTGGTTTATCTCCTACCATAATGAAACCTCTGCCATCTGTTCATAATTATTTAGGGAATTTGTCATATTTTGCTGCCCAATTTTTTTTTAAAAAATGGATATGATGTGAATCTCAGAATTAGTACAGCCAGAAGGAGGCCATTCAGCCCATTGTCTGCATCAGCTCTCTGAGCATTTCACCATGTGCCATTCTCCTGTCTTCTCCCTGTAACCCTGCACTTTGCTTGTTTTCAAACAGTCATCCAATTCCCTCTTGAATGCCTTGATTGAACCTGCCTCTAACACATCCTCAGACTGCATTCCAGACCTCTAACCACTTGCTGCTTTTATCAATTATGTTTAATCGATACCCTCTGACTTTCAATCCTTTTAGCAATGGAACAGTTTCCACCCTATCCACTTTGTCCAGCCTCCTCATGATTTTGAATACATCTATCAAATCTCCTGTCAGCTGTCTTTTGTCCAGGGACTTTTCCAAAGTTTCTCATCCCTGAAACCCATTTTGATAAACCTTTTCTGCACTCCCTCCAATGCCTTCATTCAAATTGTTCCTAAAATTTGGCAACCAGAACTGGATGCAATACTTCAGCTGAAATCTAACCTAATGTCAGCTTAACCTCCTTGCTTTTAATAAAGCCTTGGATACTGTAAGATGCTAGTTTTTAAAAAATGTTCTTAAATTAAGATCTTTTAGCAAGCTAGTTAGCTGCAACGGTTAAAGCTTTCATTTGAAAATAACAAATAATAGTTGGATCATTATATATTAAGATTATTTAAATGTTTGATGATGGACTGGAACTAACCTCGGTCTATGTACTAGAAACGAGGGTTCTAGTCCTATGAGTCAAATGCAAGTTTAGTAACATTTACATGAGCATACTTAGACAACGCGCAGAAAACACACACACAAACTACAGTAATTGAATTCCACTTTTCAGATCTCTTCTGTTTATCTTTGTGCTCCTCAGGTCATATTACTCTATAAGCTCGGCCACAAGACTATTACATCACCTCCTCCGTGACTTTCATTTCCGATGTTAGTGGCTGTTGTTAGCTCAACATTCAAAAGATTTAGTTTCTGCTTAATCAGGAGGTAAAAGGCTCCATCCACAGCATGGTCTGAAGACATAACATAAACTGTCTTATCTATTGACATTCACATCAAAAGATATATTCATGAGAAAATAGGAACTGTCCAAGGCTATTTTATTTAAGTTACACCCTTTCAGGCGTGTTGAGGCTCTCTGAAGGAGTTGCCTTTCATCTACAAAATGGGGTATTTAATTGTAATGAAATTAAAATGCAACAAAATCTACTGCTTTAGCAATCTTAATTGGATTGTAAAGTACTAACCACTTCTGACTTTCTTTATCTGTGTACATAGTTGACTACCTCGTTATTAAGCCTTTGGACGTCTATATTTGTGACATGTCTCCTTCCTTGTCCAAGTATTGGAAACCAAGAATGGCTTTAGATGTTGGGCACAGAGGTGCTGTGAATACATCATCTGCAAAGTAAGTATTAAATTAGTTAAAATCCTCTCATTTTTGGTAATCAAAATAAAGCAGTTGTGAGAGACGATACCTTTTGTACTGTGTATTCGTGCTAAGTTGGGTGTATAGCTGAATTTTCTTTTCAAACTTACCCCAAAATACAAACCACAGGAGCATATGGCGCTGCAGTTGCCATTTCCACCTTCACTTGTATTCTTAAACCTGTTATCAGCTCATTTTTTAAAGAGATTAATTTACCTCTTGTGAACTGCTCTTCCGAAGATGCCACATAATTCATAACATGCAATATAAAATTTAAAGAATGACTGTTTAAGCTAAACATTGAAATTATTTTTGCTCTCAGTCTGAATAGACATAAAATTGGATCTGTGTTAAAACCTAAAGTTTAATTTTGTTTCAAAAAGTCACAAACCGTAGGCACTGGCGACTTGAATGCCTCTAGCCCCCTTTAACTGAGTCTGTCATGAGTAAGATGTTTCTGTGCTTTCTTTCCTCTTGACTTCTACCCTGGCTCTTGATGCAGGTAGGCCAACCATGCAGTCCCCAGCATGAGAGACATCTCTGCCCACGAGCATGGGGCTATGGGAGCAGTGATTTCCCCATTCTGTTGCTGAGATGGAGAATCTAGACGGGGCCTTTTTTTTAATTGTGGTTAAGAGATATCCCTTTCCTGCTTTTCTCCTTCATCCTTTTTCTTCACCTTCCATCTCTGTCCTTTTCCTTTCCTCCCTCTTCACTCAACATCACCAGAGTAAGTGCAAGTGTGTAATTGCATTGTGATACGCTTGCTGTACTGTTTTCCATTGTAAATATGGATTTATAAAGGAAATATAAAAATAAAAGCAGACTTATCTTCAGCATGGTGACTAAATTATATCTGCTCTCCTTGAGAAAATTATCCCCTGTGCTGTAATCTCACTTCATCCTGAAGGCTGTT
Organism: Mustelus asterias; assembly: GCF_964213995.1. Taxonomy (NCBI): domain Eukaryota; kingdom Metazoa; phylum Chordata; class Chondrichthyes; order Carcharhiniformes; family Triakidae; genus Mustelus; species Mustelus asterias. The sequence goes on along the minus strand of NC_135815.1, from coordinate 92,699,182 downwards.
TTTTAGCCTCAGCTCAGCAAGTATAATGATTTGTCCTTTTTTTTTCATTTGGGAGTTGTAACATAAGTGCAATCCATCTGCCTGGTTAAAATAGAAGCAATCATGCAAGTTTTTAAAATCTGTGCACCCCTCCCTAAACAAGAAGTGATGTTTGGTGTCTCAGCAGTAAACAGAATTGTCATTAATATTTTTCTGGATTTTTTTCTTTGTTTCGGTTTTAAACCAAAATGTTATTGCCTGCTCACACTGGAGAATTAATAAAAATGATTAGAAACATAGAAAAGCTACAGCACAAACAGGCCCTTCGGCCCACAAGTTGTGCCGAACACATCCCTACCTTCTAGACCTATCTATAACCCTCCATCCTATTAAGCGCCATGTACTCATCCAGGAGTCTCTTAAAAGACCCTATTGAGTTTGCCTCCACCACCACTGACGGCAGCCGATTCCACTCGCCCACCACCCTCTGTGTGGAAAAACTTACCCATACATTTCCCCTGTACCTACCCCCCAGCACCTTAAACTTGTCTCCTCTCGTAGCAGCCATTTCCACCCTGGGAAAAAGCCTCAGAGTCCACCCGATCTATGCCTCTCAACATCTTATACACCTCTATTAGGTCTCCTCTCATCCTTCGTCTCTTCAAGGAGAAAAGACCGAGCTCCCTCAGCCTATCCTCATAAGGCATGCCACTCAATCCAGGCAACATCCTTGTAAATCTCCTCTGCACCCTTTCAATCTTTTCCACATCCTTCCTATAGTGAGGCGACCAGAACTGAGCACAGTACTCCAAGTGGGGTCTGATGAGGGTTAGTTCATCTTTAATTTCTGAAATTATTTAAGTGTACATGTGCATTCAACACATTTCAGTTTAATGGTGCTAACCTTTTCCAAATTGTGTTTCAGCCTCGCAAAAGTTCGAGAAAACACGATAGCTTCCTTTAAAAATGCCGCTAGTCACGTAAGTAGAATAACAACACTGCTTTTCTGGCATATGTGGCTTTAAAGGTCACAATAAACACACCTTCTGATCTAGACTGGTATTGCTAGATTTAACTTGAGGAACTAAATTTATGGCACAGTTTCAAACTATAAATTTTGTTTTCAATACAAGAAAAATTGCACTTTTGACATGAGAAGCAGATTTTAGATCTTAAAAGTGAATTATAATTGTACAGCTGAGTATCTTGTTCATCTAACTGAGTCAAAAATATAGGAGATGTTGGCTATTTAAAAGTTTGCTATTGTACAAGTCTAAGGCCTCTCTGTGGTACCTGTTACAGTGGAGTTAAGGTAGATCATCAGCCATGGGGAGCCAAATGGGTCTATTCTTCTTACTAATGTTCTTTTTTATAAAATACTTTATCTTATAATGTTCCAGTCTCTGTAGTCTTCCATGCAATTGGGTATATGATCCTCCATCAATCCCTCTCCCCACAGCCCTTGTTTGGTTTCATTCTTCACTGCTGTTGGCTTCTCTTCTCATCCTAACATCATTATTTGCAAGGATTCATGTTTGCCTGCCAACGCCCCCTCCCCACCCATTTCTAATCCACATGTCGTCCTTGCTACAGTATCCAACGTGATAGGGTCGGCTGCATGCATGCTGATAGCATCAGCTCTCTTCCTTGACTTCTCTCAAGGTCTCCTGTGCCTTTACCCTGTTAGACTGCTTGCCCTTCATCTATAGTAAGAGCCATGGCTTTCTTCACCTAAATATTGGAACGCTCTAGCCCAGGCAACATCCTGGTGAATCTCTGCTACATCCCTGTAGGTGCAATCACATCCTTCATATAGTGCGGTGACCAAAACTTCACACAGTACTCTAGCTGTGGTCTAATGAGTGTTTTATATAGCTCTATCAAAACTTCCTTGCTCTTGTATTCTCTGCCCCAGCTAATAAAGGTAAGTATCCCACATGCCTTAACCACTTTATCTACCTGTCCTGTTGGCTTGGGGATCTTTGGACATGGAACCCAAGATCCTTCTACTTCCTGGTGTCCAATCATTCATTGTGTATTTAAAAGCAAAATACTGCAGATGCTGGAAAATCTCAGCAGATCTGACAGCATCTATGGAAAAGAATAGAGAAAACGTTTCAAATCTGGATGATGAAGGGTCAGAGAATCTTTGCAAAATCAATTTTGGCGACCCATTTTTAACATTCTGCAATCTGGCTTTACAAACCAATGATCTAGGGTGACATTCCAATTTAAGTAGTGAGCAAGTGATGAATTATTGAAGATGTTGGTTCAACTGAAATATGAAACCAAACTGTACCTAATCATTGCAATGGTTCAAGCAAGCATGGACGAATGAAAGGAAGTTGGCATTCTCCCAATGTCTCTCTCATTCCTCTATTATGATGTGGAGATGCTGGCGTTGGACTGGGGTAAGCACAGTACGAAGTCTCACAACCCCAGGTTAAAGTCCAACAGGTTTATTTGGTAGCACAAACCACAAGCTTTCAGAGTGCTGCTCCTTCATCAGGTGAGTAGGAGTTCTGTTCACAAACAGGGCATACAAAGACACAAACTCAACTTACAAAATAATAGTTGGAATGCGAGACTTTACAGGTAATCAAGTCTTAAAGTACATTGGGGAGACCATGCAATCGCTTCGACAACGGATAAATGAACACCGCTCGACAATCACCAGGCAGGAGTGTTCTCTTCCTATTGGGGAACACTTCAGTAGTCACGGGCATTCAGCCTCTGATCTTCGGGTAAGCGTTCTCCAAGATGGCCTTCACGGCACACGACAACACAGAATCACTGAGCAGAAACTGATAGCCAAATTCCGCATACATGAGGACGGCTTCAACCGGGATCTTGGGTTGATGTCACACTATCTGTAACCCCCAGGACTTGCCTGGGCTTGCAAAATCTCACTAACTATCCTGGCTGGAGACGATACACATCTCTTTAACCTGTGCTTAACCCTCTCTCCACTCACATTGTCTGTAACTTTAAGACTTAATTACCTGTAAAGACTCGCATTCCAACCATTATTTTGTAAATTGAGTTTGTCTTTATGCCCTGTTTGTGAACAGAACTCCCACTCACCTGATGAAGGAGCAGCGCTCTGAAAGCTTGTGGCTTGTGCTACCAAATAAACATGTTGGACTTTAACCTGGTGTTGTGAGACTTCTTACTGTGATTCCTCTGTTAATCATCGTCCGCTAAAGTGCATTCATCCATTGTTTTATGCAAAATGCTACCATGTTTACTTGTGTAACAAGTTGGGAAACATTGAAGCATTTATACAAGACATGATAAGACCTGTTTAAATAGCACTTTCCCTTGAATATATTGATTTTTGTTGAACCATTAACGAGGTGTTGAGCGGAAGCTTAAAAGTTTAGTTAATGAAATGTAATTCTATTTTACAAATTAATTATAAATCAGAATCTATTAAGTTTCTGGAAAAAAGCCTGAAATTGATAAGTTGATTACAGGGCTTCAATTACACCAGCTAATTGTAATAAAGTATTTCGAATATAAAGAAGTGTTTGATTTCTTGCAGGGTGCTGCCTTTGTAGAGTTTGATGTCCATCTTTCAAAAGACCTTGTTCCTATTGTATACCACGATCTGACCTGTTGTATATCAATGAAAAAGGTATGTAATATTTCATTTTTGCACCGTCTGCATGTAAGAGAACACAGCCAGTTGGCAACACTGGTGCAAATAGCACATCTTTAAAGTGATTACAAACATTGTGAAATATGCCTTGTGACTTTTATTCAACGTGGGGTGAAAGACTCAGCCCTTTTAGGTGATGGTACTACTTTACCTTGTGTGAAATATGCATCTGCTGCTTGAAGTTAGTGTTTCAGTGTACTTTGTTTTTGATTAGTAATATTTTAGTCATTGTTTTGCTGAGGAAACTTGATATTCCCAGGATTGAAAGCTACAGAAAATCAGTCGGCCTTCTGGCTGCCATCTTATTTTTCATTGAAGCTTAACATGCTGGACATTATTTTTCCTGGGCCAATTTTTACATTGTCTGTGTTTTTAAAACATAATCTGTGCAGTAGAATCTCAGAATTCTGATTCTATGAATTGTTGTGGTGCAAAAGGAGATAATTGGCTCAAAATAAAAGCAAATTACTGCGGATGCTGGGATCTGAAACCAAAAGAGAAAACGCTGGAAAACCTCAGCAGGTTTGGCAGCATCTGTAAGGAAAGAAAAGAGCTGACGTTTCAAGTCCAGATGACCCTTTGACGAAGATAATTTGGCCCATCGTGTCTGCACCGGTTCTCCAAGCGAGCACCATGACTTACTCTCTCTTCCCATACCCCCTGTACATTATTTTGATGTGGAGATGCCGGCATTGGACTGGGATAGGCACAGTAAGAAGTCTCGCAACACCAGATTAAAGTCCAACAGGTTTTTTTGGTAGCACGAGCTTTCAGAGTGCTGGCCCTCACCTGATGAGGGGGCTCCAAAAGCTTGTGTTACCAAATAAACCTGTTGGACTTTAACCTGGTGTTGTGAGACTTCTTACTATTACTTTGATTAGATTTTGAATACCTCGATTGAACCTGCAACCACACTTCCAGGCATTCGCTGTGTGGGGAAAAAAAAATTCTCACCTCACATTTGCTGCTTTTACAAATAATTTTAAATCTGTGCCCCCTCGTTTTTGGTCCTTTTGATGAGGTTCTGATTTTTCTGAATAGGTTCTGAATTGTTCTGATTTTTGTTGTGTGCGTTATTTATGTTTCCAACATTGTTGTTATGCTTTCAGAAAGTGGACAAAGAATCTTCAGAATTATTTGAAATTCCAGTAAAGGAACTTACGTTTGAACAGTTGCAACTATTAAAGGTATGAAACATTATCGTTAAGACGATCTAACAGTGCTGTGCACTTTAGTCATATATTTAATGTCAAAAAGAGCAAGATATGGTAGACTGATCTGGATGAATACAATTAACTTGCACATGAAATAGACACCCGCTTACGTTTGGCTAGTTTAATAGAAAGAAAAGCCTCTACTTTAGTTAGAGGTTTAGAAACCTTGGATATGTGAAAAACATCTCTCAAAGTTCTAGAGATAGTGGATTAAGTGGCCCTGCTTGGGGCCAACTGGATGGAATGTTTTGTTTCTATTCACTGCATTGAGACCTGATTCGCTATTTATTAACAACATTCTTGGGTTACAATACAGCCTCAATTAAAACCATTTTATACCAGAATTTTCTCGGGTTTTATTTTGTTATCCGCACAAGAACAGACTATTCACCTCAACCAGTTATACCAGTGTTCATGTTCTACCTGGACTTACTCCCACTCTTCAATTTTTTTAAATTTCATCCTTCATTTAGCCTATCAAGGCATCCTTCTATTCCTTTCTCCCTTGCCTAATTACCTAGCTTCTCTTAAATAGGATTATGCTATTTATTTCAACCATTCCATTTGCTGCAATTTCCACATTCCCACTACTTTTGAATGAAAGAAGTTTCACCTGAATTCTTGGATTTATTAATGGCCATCTGATGGTCCCTAGTTTTGAATTGCTCCATAAGTAGGAACATTTTAGCTGCGTTTACCTTAGTCAATCCCTTCACAGTTCTGAAGACCATCTATCAGGTCACCTGTCATTTTTTTTCCTCCCTGGGAGCCTCAGCCTGTTCCAAATTCTGTTTGGAAGAAAATCTTTTTGCATTGAAGCAGCCAGTCAGTTCCATTTATTGAAAGCCTTGTCTAATTGTAATCTTCTAGTCTGTAGTTATAAGCTTTTTCTACCTAGTGTTCGTTCTGTTCATTAATATAATTTTTTAAGTTTAACTTTGACCCTCTTGAATGACCAGTTAGTACTGTTGAAAAAAGAGACATACTTTCAAAGTTTTGCATCTCGCAACCATCTGAACAGATGCAAGAATGTCAAACTTCAAAGCAAGCAAGGGTGCTGATTGGCAAGATGAATCTGGTCAAGCTGTTGCCATTGAAAATGCAACAGGGAACTATTGCCCACATTTGAAAAAGTGCAATGCCTGGATATATTCCTTCTGCCTTCAGAGATCAGATCCTTGTGTGTTGTTTGATTCGATCTGTCTGTTATTGGGACATATGCACCCCGCCCCTTCTCCCCTCACTGGCTCTAAAACTCATATACTGCATTGTTTATTTATGTGGTAGGCAGAACACCTTTTTGGCTTGACTCACGCATCCTGCTAATGAAAAATAGCACTTGTTTGCTATTCCAAAGTAGCTGTGTAAGACAGTTAGCTTAAATTGTTGCTGAAATTTTTGAGGTACCTTGCCCTTCGAGGGTAATTTGAGGCAGACAGACTCGGCACTTTTTGGATCTCAAAATGGTGGCTTGGCCCATTTGTGAGTGGTGGATTGTATCAAACAGCATAGCTTTTTGCAATAGGCAGAGTCATGGCCTATGCCCGTACAACTCAGCACACTTTGAATTGTTCAGCAAGTGCTGTCCAATCGCAGACTTGCATCCATTATGGTTCTAAGAATTAAGAGTAAGAATCAATTTTAAATCATCAATTGGGCTTACAATGTGACTCACACTTGCTAGCTACATGTATTCATATAAAATGGCTCATCTGCAAATAACAGGAGCATGTCTAAGCATTGATAGTAGTTCCCTGGTACATTCTCCATGGCAATGCCTTGACCAGTCAACCCTTATGCTGCATTTAAAATCTGATATTCTTGCATCTGTCTGGTTGTAAGGTGAAAACCTTTGACTCTGATTTTCAGCATTAGTGAAATTTACTACAATCATGCCACTCTATTTATATTCACTTTTTTCTTTAAAATGTCTTCAATCTCTGGTCCTTCTAATTCTGGTTTGATAAATACCCATAGGCTTATGGTTTTTAAGCCATGCTAATCATTAATACTGCTTGGGAAATCCCTGAGTACTAAAATAAATCGGTCCTTTTGAGAAATCCGGAAGTTGTTGCTTCAGTATAATATTTTGTATTTGGTATAGCAATCTACTACACCGCTCCCACTCATGAATCTGTATATTGTCAAGTTTTGGATGTAACCCTTAGAGAGAGAGAGAGAGAGAGAAGGCAAAAATCAGTGGATGAGTTTCTCCCAGCTGCTCTCTCTCATCACTTAGCAATGTATTTGGGCAACAGTGCTGAAGACTTGGGAGCAGGTCAGATGGTCATTGTGTTAGCTATGAAATAATGCCTGGTGTGGAAAACCCTAAAACCAAGAGGATTTGACAAACTGCTATAATTAATTAAAAATCTACTTGGGGATAATTATTGTATCGTCATTTGCTTTCTTTAATCTTTTGCGTGAAGCCACTTATAAGCAAAATCTCAAGGCTGAAAAATTACAAATTCTAATCATTCAGTATTGTCTTATGTGTTGAAATTTTGTTTGGTTTCATGCTTTCATCTTGCATGACATGCAAATGTTAAATGCATGTAAGCAAGGATGCATGTTTATGCTTGTATAAGCAAGATTACATGCTAGTGCAATTTTTAGAACTCCTGTATTTGTACATTGTCACAATCATCTGCCATTTTTATCTTTCAGTTGGCTCATGTGGCTGCTTTGAAGATGAATGGCGATAAAGGTACATATAGAGCTGGAAAATGTCATTATTTTATTTTCTTAGCAATGCATTTTGAAATCCTTTTGAGAGGTATCATATGGTATTCTCCTGAATGACAGTCGAGAAAATAAATGTTCTTCTGAACCACGTTTTAAGCATGCGTGCTTAATTCTTTTGTGATTTGCAGTATTTCTGCAAGAGTAACAAGACTGATTTTGAATTCAAAAATATTCTTTTGTTTTTGTGGACCTTTTATTCTATTCCGTATGTAAATTCACAAGCAGGAATGTTGTTCTATGTAGTTATTTGAAAAGAACATTCGTACTTTGAAACAAATTTTTAACTGATTACCAACAAAATTGCTTGTCGTGTAACACAGTTGCTGTCGATTGTAGACAATGTTGAAAGTCAACGGATCGTAATCTGAGCAAAGGAAGTCCCAATAAAATTCTCATTTTTAAAAAGTGAGGTTGTGGAAATGATTTCAGGGCTATGATCTCATGTTTGAGTTAAAAGTCTCTGAATCTTCGTTCTTGCAACTTATTCTCTCAACCCCACTGAGGTTAACTTGAATTGCAATGAAATTTCAGAATCTAAAATTCATACTAATACCCATTTTTACATTGCTGCAGTACTATGTGGGATCACTTGCACTATCAAAGGCAAAATAAAAGAGTTAATGTTTGTAATGCATCAAATTTTAAGTTTAGAATCGCTGGATTTTATTTATTGTCGGGGTAATAAACAAATATTCCCAGAATTGCCAGCAAGAATAATGTAGAAATATGGAAGACATTTATGCACAAGGTTGTTGCAGATGCTGTGACAGTATTTAAAGTAAAGAAAGTAAATGTAATCTTTAAACCTTGTTCCACTGACATCAATAGTTAGGCTCAAACTGACAGAAATATGTGCTGCCTATGTATTCCTAATAACTTTGTAGCACATAAAACAATGAGTTACCAGGGTGGATACCTAATCGAGTTACGTTATACAATAGCTATAATTAAACTCTCTCCATTTCTCCTGATATTTAATGAGCACTATATTTACAAGGACAAAGAAATGAAATGGTGTTGATTCACCCAATATACACAAGAGGTATAAATGCTTAGCATGGAACTTGAGCCTTTAACATGCAGTTTGCATCTGAGAAAAATGACGTGGATACATTTGTTAAGGTCTTTTAAGGTTCTTTTCCTGTAGCATGGGAAAATACTTTCTCTCTCCCCAATCCCCACCCCCACTGTTTTATCCCCTCGTTCCACCTTCCCGCTGCTGATGGGATTCCATGGGCAACAGCTGCTCTTCCACTACTCACTTCCCCTATCCAAATAGACATTGTTCATGTGAGTTTTGTTGGTGACTGTCTCAAAATGTCTTGATCTGATGCTCAAATAAGTGCACTTATAGTAATGTCACTGGCCATTGATCAGGATTTATGAACCCATGTCAATTTGATCCTCAGTGCAGGATACAGGGTATTAACTGTAACATCCTTACTACTTCCAGCATCCCCATATTCCCAATCCTGATGGAGATTAATTAACTCATTGCAGACCAATTGAAGCAGGGTGTCTAATGGCCTGTATTGCTTTCCCACCTTGGCCTCCATTACGTTTGGAAAATTGAGTACTTGAATAACAAATATTCCCATAGACTTTCCATCTCCTTTACCTATCAATTAGCTCAGTTGGCTGGACAGCTGGTTCGTGATTCAGAGCGATGCCAATAGTGCAGGTTGAATTCCTGTACCGGCTGAGGTTATCTTCTCAACCTTGCCCCTTGTCTGAGGTATGGAGATCCTCAGGTTAAATCTCCACCAGTCAGTTCTCCTCCCCAAAGGAGAGAGCAGCCTATGGTCATCTGGGCCAAGGCGACTTTACTTTTTACTTCACTCCAATGTCTCTATTTATTTTTGCAAAATCCAAATTAGTGGAATGTATAGTATAGAAGCTATCTTTACTTGAGAATGCCCTATGCAGCTTGGTCATGATTCTCCAATCTGGATCAGTGAAATATAAATATTTCATAGTTTACCATGGGAGGTTTGGCCATCGTAGTCTTTTCAATCATTATGGTTTAAATGGTTACTACATGCATTTTTCATACATAGACATGAGTTTGAGCTTCTGCTCACCAACCATGTTCCTTATTCCCACTGGATAATGTTGCCTTGAAATTTTGATGTCAGCCCAGCCCTAAAACTACCAGCTTCATAGAAGCTCTCTAAAATGTGTGGGTTAGGTGAATTGGCCATGCTAAATTGACCCTTAGTGTCAGGGGGTTAATAGGGTAAATACATGGGGTTACAGAGAGAGGGCCTGGGTGAGATCGTTGTTGGTGCAGGTGAGATGGGCCGAATGGCCTCCTTCTGCACTGAGGTTTTCTGTGAAACTCTCCACCGCCTGCAAGATCAACCTTTGCACAAAGTTGGAATAGGATTAATAGGTCATTTCTGAGTATACTGGTCAGAGGATTAGAAATATCAAATACAGCAAAAAGTGAATTAAGAAATTCAATTATTGCTTCTGCTATATAAAACTAGTTTCTTGAATTCATACATAAGCAAATCAAAATCAACACAATTGATTTTGTGCATTAACCTTTGGGCAACTTTTGAAAATTAGTGCTTGAAACATGTCATTCAGATTTTCATTTAATTGAACTCTAAATTAGATATAGACTTCAAATAACCATTGCTGTGTTAATTTCATAAGCAGGTATTTTATCTAATGTGTTCAAAACTCACATCCAAGTTCTTTTAATTCCTTAGAACACTCAGCGGATGATGAAAATGATGCATCAGATAACCAGCCATTCCCTTCCTTGCAGCAGGTACACAATTTGATGTACAAAATGTTGATTGTATAGAATATCCAGTAGCTAACTTTGAAGCACTATTTCCATCTCTTAAATGAGAAGAGTTTGCATGTGAGTTGTGGCGCTCTTCATGCGCGGAATGGTAAGCCACTGTTGACATTTTCATTCAACCATGGGTATTTTTGAGGTTAGCATCAGTTTTTTTTTAAATGTGCAACGGCATTGATTTAATTTAGTAAGGATTATGGTGCTCTCCAAATGCTATTCTTTCAGAGACAACTTTTATTCAGTTGTGCAATTAATGGTCAATTTTAGAAAGTTATTTTTTACTTAAGTTTGCACCCTTTGTGGTTCAGATAATATTGATGCATTTTTGCATGAATTAAGAATATAATTTGTCTTTTTAGGTTTTAGCATGTGTGCCTGAGCATATTGGATTCAACGTTGAAATTAAATGGCCTTATCAACAAAAGGTAAGTAACCTAAATCCTCGGTACCTCAACTTTGAGGGTTTTTTTGTTGTGCTGTGGTCGGTGCAAAAGCCTGATAGCACAAACTGTTGATGATGAATTCTAGGGCAGCCCTTCATGAAAATGAATTGATGAGCGTTTGTCTATTCTGGGTATATTTTATAGGGTAAATTTCGATTGTTGAATTTTATCGGGCTGGAAAGAAGGCCTCAAGCGATCATTAAGCTCAGTGGATTAGCAAATGTCTACTTCAGTCAGTAGTAGCACTGCTGCCTCTGTCTTGAGGCTGAGTGTTAAAATAGTGAATTGAAAAGCTAATCTAGGCTGGCACAAGGTGTGTGCTGCATTACTGTTTTGTTGTTTTTTCCATTGGGCGGCACACTGGTTAGCACTGCTGCCTCACAACGCCAGAGTCCCAGGTTCAATTCTGACCTTGGGTCACACGCTGTGTGGAGTTTGCGCATTCTCCCCATGTCTGCGTGGGTTTCCTCCGGGTGCTCTGGTTTTCTCCCACAGTTCAAAGATGTGCGGGTTAGGTTGATTGGCCATGCTAAATTGACCCTAGTGTCGGGGATTAGCAGGGTAAAGGTTTGGGGTTGCGGGAATAGGATCTGGGTGGGATTGTGGTCGGTATAGACTCGATGGGCCGAATGACAACTCCCTATACTGTAGGGATTCTATTCTATTCTATTGAAAGCGACATTCTCATGAGATCCAAGAAGCATTATTTGAAGATGCAGATATTCTTCTGTGCATCTATGCTATCTGCTTTTAAAGCTAGCATAGACTTTAGATTAAGATTTTCAATTTGTTGACCCTACAGGGAAATTAATTTGAAATATGAACTCATAAGCACAAGCCTGCAGCACAATATTGATCGCTTTCTGCACCATTTGCTAACTAAAAAACGTACAAAACACAAGATCCTCAAGGGCCTTGGACAGGATAGATTTGCTGTGGCTGTTTCCTCTGTGGGAATATCTAGAACTACGGGCCACCCATTTAAAATGAGGATGAGGCAAAGCTTTTTTCACTGAGCTGAGTCTTTGAAACTCTCTTCCTGAAGAGGTGGTGGAAGCAGGGTCTTTGAAATATTTTTAGGGCAGGTGGATAGATTCTTGTTAAACAAGGGAGGTTATCGGGGGGAGTGGGATGCAGTTTAAGGTTACCAAGATCAACGGTTATTAAATAGCCGAGCAGACTCGAGGAGCTAAATGGTCTACTGCTATTTGTTCATATAATAATCAATTTTGTTCTAGGATCTTACCAGTGTGGCAATCTTCTATTTAAGCAGAAAGGAAACAGGAGGAAGGAATGGGCAATATAGATACTAAATTTAGTTTTGATTTCAATAAAAAAGGCTTGTCATGTCCTGAAAGTCACTGCAACATTGGCCAAAGGGTACTGTGACTCATGTATGCTGTCATATTTGAAGTTTCGCTTTCTGCACTGCTTATCAATTACTTTTAAACTGTATTAGCTGTCGATGTTAACTAAAACAAGTTTAAAAATGACCTACTAGTTGTGTATTTTCCCATTACTAGGATGGTACCTGGGAGGGCAACTTGCCATCCTATTTGGACATGAATCACGTTATTGACATAATCCTAAAATGTACCTTGGAAAATGCATCTAATCGGAGAATAGTGTTTTCCTCGTTTGTTGCTGACATCTGTTCAATGTAAGTTTATTTTAAATATTCAGGGTTAGTATTTTTACTTCCACATAACTTCAGATTCTGATCACCATGTTGACATGTTGCTTGAGTATGGTTCTGTGAGATCACTAGCCATCTACACTGCAGAAGTATTGTATCTTTTTCCTGGTGGTGTGCAGCTTGATCCTGACCTCATCCAACTTAACAAGAACATCCTATATACACGTGCACATACTTAAAGCAGATGGAAAATGGGTGTAGCAGTTGTAGCTGAGTCTTCATTTTCCACCCCATTGCTAATCAAAGAGTTCCTTCCGACCATGAGTTAACTTCTACTTGGGGAAAAATTCCCTCATCGTTATATAATACAAATTGGGTGAATTTAGATTTGGACTTGACAACATAATCATATGCAACAAAAACAGAAAATGCTGGAATATCTCAGTAGATCTGACAGCATCTGTGGAGAGAGAGAATAGAGCCAATGTTTCGAGTCTGGATGACCCTTCATTAGAGCTGAGGGCAAAGAAAATCGGGAAAGATTTATGCTATGAGGGGGGGATGTTGTGAAAGGACAAAGGGAATGTAAATGAGGATAAAGTCAGCTGAGAGAGATGCTAAAAGTGTCCATTAAGAGATCAGAATGTGTGAATGGTAAAACAGAGGTACAGATAGTTAAGGCAGTTGGCCTGAAAGGGGACAGGGGGATTGGAAAAATGAAGAGAGAAAGAGGGATGATAAAAATGGATGAATGAGATGAAAAGTAGAAACAGAATGAAATAAAATAAATGGATCCCAGCCATATATAACGCTGATGCTTCCTCAAACAGCAGTTTGGCAGCCTAGGAAGGGACCAATTTACTGTTCCCACTCCTTTTCTCCTTTGCAATGAAAAGTCATGTATGTTTGAGACTGGAAAATCTTGACATTTGGAGAAAGTCAAATATGGAGTATCAAGACTTGATTCCTATCCAAGAACCTAACCATTTTGTTTGGGAGTTACAGCTGCCAAAGTGCTTTGTGGTGCTCTTGCTGACAAGCTGATTTACTTGTTACTGCATTCAGAGGTTAAATGTTGAGTTGATAAGATTTTTTTGACAAATTTGAATGTAACTAGACATCACCTTTCTTTAAAAAAAAGCATGCATTTAAATGGCACTTTTCACTTGAGCTTCCCCAACTATTTCATGGCCAATAAATTACTACAGTGAGGTGTAGTTACTGTCTTTGTGGATACTTCTGTGCCCTAGTTTGAAGTCCGCCTAATATAAATGACTGCCTAATACTGGAATTTCCGATATCTAGCAAGAAGCAAAACCAATTTTATTTCCTCAGTGTTTGCAAAATCATATAAGCCACTAATCAGCATTCTATGATTCTTCAAATTTCTAAGGCTAATGGTTAAATTGATCTGTTAGAACTGGTTAACAAGTTTGAACATTTTTACATCAATAATGTACCAGAGATGAACTATACCTGCCACCAGTATCATAGTATGAAATAACAGCAGCATGTTCTGTGCCTCCCTCAGTGCCTAGAACATGATATTTGTCATATGTTGGAGGCAATGGGCATTACTGCCCCTTTCCCATTGGTCTTCTAAAAGGAACTGGCAAAAAGAGGGAAGTTAATGTTTAGATTCTTCCAAAGTTTAAATGCTGAACCATTTTATTTTCCCAGGATCAGGCAGAAGCAAAACAAGTATCCAGTTCTTTTCTTGACCCAAGGCTTTTCCAACATCTATCCAGAGTTGATGGACCTCCGGTGCCGAAGCACACCAATTGCAATGAGTTTTGCACAGTCAGAAAACATTCTAGTGAGTACCGCTCCTGTACATTTCCATGTACTTGGGTGAAAGAGTACTGTCTTTAATATTATGCTTTCAAATAACTATTTATTTCACTTAAACGTTTTGGGATTTTTTTGTTAAAAGGGAATTAGTGTTCACACTGAGGACTTGCTACGAAATCTGGACTATATTCAACAAGCCAAGTCAAAAGAATTGGTCGTTTTTTGCTGGGGAGATGATACCAATGACTCTGAAAACAGGAAAATACTGAAGGAGAATGGAATTGATGGCCTCATCTATGATAAGTAAGATCAAAACCGTAACATTGAATTGTACTTGAATTGCTGTTAAATGTCAAAGTCAGTGAATTCTCATCACTGGGAAGAATACATCTTTGTTTTATTAGCATTGTTGGAGTATGTTAGACACTAGCAATGCCAGCATTTACTGCCCATTCCTAATTGGCCTGACAAAGTCAAGGTGGAGCATCTTCTCCGAGAACTCGGCATGCTTCAGAGTAGTTTGCTAGGTCTTCAATCAAGAACATTGGTATGTGATTGGAATCCTATGTACATCAGATAAACACACAATCAGTAAACTTGACCCAAGTTTACTAAATAATAGTTTTAGGATACGCTAATAGTGTTATAGAAGTAACATTTGTTTTTATAACCCTTTTTTAAATAGAAAAGTGCAGCAAATTTGATGCTGTAGTACATTTTCAGGCCATTTCTATATAAGAAAGAGAGCTTAAAACTCATGTTGTTAATTAAGACTTTAATCAGGGAATGTCTTTGAATCTAAGCTACACAGCAAATGAATCAACTCGTCTTTCGGCCTACTGCCGATACAGAATAGGTGCAGAATCCACCTGCCTGTATTTCAAACACCTAATCGCCCTGTAGTTCTGGTTTGTTTATACCTCAGACACCTTGATACTAAGTCGTTCCAATAATTCTTTTTGACAGTAAAATGCTTGGAGCTATTTAAGTTGTGTGGAGGATATTAGGTTGTGTGTTTCTAAGTCTAGCTTTCCTATATTTATGTGCCTGCTGAGTTACTCTCTGCCATGTTCTTACTACTAAATAGTTGTTCAGTTTCTCTCCTCCCTATTTTCATGGTGTATTTGGGTCTTTTACCATAAAATAAATCAGAATTTCTTGAATTGCATATTTTTTGACATTGCAATGTTCCGTTAATATTTTAATTTAATTTTTGAACTCCTCAGACAGTATCTTACACATTGTCCTCTTGTTTGTTTCAAAAATCGCAGTTTAGTAAGTGCATTGTCATGTTATATTTGTCACACCATAAAGATCCACGCCAATAGTCCTCGAACCAAGCTAGTGGAGTCATGGCAGTGAATGTTTGATGAGTTATTCATCTGTCATATGCAATGGCAAACCTCACCAGGCTTCACCAGATAGCTACAAGCATACCTTTTCATTAGCCATTAGTCAATAGTAAGCTGGGATTGTGGCTTTTTCCCCTTCCATCTTCCCTCCCAAGTCCAGTGGTATAAGATCAATTGTGCTGTGAAATTGCTAACTCAGTATCCACTGAGGTTTGAAAGTGAGACCTTCCTGATTTTACTAGTTTGAGCCATTCTTTTCTAAATTGCAATGATTTTGTTTCTAAACATGTTAACTAGGAGTATTTTAACATACTGTGCACTTATTACAAATATTTTATTCATTTAAAACAGGATCTGTGACTTACTGCTGGGACAGACCAATATCTTCCAAGTAGAAGAATTAGATGAATTGAAGCAACAATTGTCAGAGGAAGCATTCGTTGATTGCACATGTTCTGATGTCAACCATTTTAGTTGTCAGTCAACTCCTGTGGACAATTTCAATAAGAGCAGTTATCCAAGCGAAATAAAGAGTTGTGAACAAGAAGCATACAGTACAGAATCTGATTCTGGGCAAAGTTGCAGTTCATTTTGATCCTTCCGCAATTTTGTTTGTTTTTTGTCCCTCAGTCCACGGTGGCATGAACAATAATTTAGTTCCTTAGTTTTCATGTTGCTTATTTTTTAAAATCATTTTGGTTATTGTATATGCAGTTTCTTCAGGGGGAGCGATAGCTTTTTTATTTTATAATATATTCGGTGTGCCATTTTAAGTTTTATTATAGTGGGGGCATTTGCATTATGCAGTTATGTCAATGTTTACACTTTACATTTATTCTGTGACCTTCTGTAGTTTGTGCATTGATTTCAGATTTGAGTGCATGCATTGCAATTTTCTTTTCTACTTTGGGGGAGAAAAGCTCAATTGTTTTCATGGAAGCTAACAAATAGAAAAGGAAAGTGATGGCTTTATTACAATCACCAACTATGGTAATATATGGTCTGCTTCATGGGTGTGATGAACATTACTTCCTTTGCCATTAAGTGTGCATTTTATGAAACAAATTATGATTATTTTTATGATCAGAAATGGAGGCCAAATGTTAGTTTGCATTGGCTGAATTATTTTTTTACGTTTAGATGTTGTAAAAGCGTATGCATGGTTGTTCCAGGTCTCCACTGTCCATGCCACAAAACTCTTAATATATGAAAGGTTATTCATTCGAGTGGCAATTATATTTTTCGTTTTATATGTAGTTGAGTATTGACTTCACCATTTTACCTTGTGGAACACCACCTGCTGTATAAATGAGCTAAATGTTACAAGGAACAAAACTATTTAATAGAATATTATGAATTCTTTTCAGTATGAAAAAGGTAATCTTGCAATTCACCTTCAGTGTGTAAAAATGTCAGCTGTCTGTTTCTAAAATCCATAAATCAATATTTCTGCTATACAGGCTGATGGGTACAGCTCTTGCAATCATACCTTTCATAAATTTGACATTGTACAGATAGTAAATTTGCTATTAAAATATTGTGTTTTAAGAATAGTGAAAGAATTGTGTGACTTTCTATTGTAGTTTACAAAGTAAGAATGAAAAGAAATACGCTATACTTGCATGGAATTTGGAACAATAATTCAGCATTAATTGTTCTAATTCAGCATAAATATTAATCTCTATAAAATGAAAGTGAAATACACCATACAGCTGTATAGGCCAATGCTTGCAGTCATGTAAATGGTACTGCACTTTTCAACTGGGCAAAAAACATTGCATGTATCTCTGGATTTTTATAAATTTATTTCCATAGTATCTACACTTATCACACAGATCTTTTGATGATTCTATAAGTTACTTTGCAGTTTGGGTGAAGATTCTAATATGAGCTGTGATCAAAATTTGAGCAACTTGATAACCTCATTCGTTTCCAAGATTTGGCTTGAACTTTTAACATTATGTAGCCTTTAAACCACTAAATAACCATTTCTTCACTAAAATCTACTGTTGAGTCCATATTTGCATGAGGATATCCATTGATGCATCCTTTATAATGAGGCAGCAGCATCCGCCTTTGTGTACCTTCAGCAGTGATGGGGATCTAAGTGCACATTAAATTTCTACATTTTTACAATTCAGCATTTATAGTTTACTCTTGAATGTTGCCAATTCAAACATAATTCTTCGAATTGTTGATCTTTCACTGACAATTTAAGTACAAATTATAGTCGATTCTATTAATCCAAGTTACTGTAAAATTGTTCAGTATATTGTTTTTGCATTTCTGCGTAGGCTTTCAGTTGCTCAAGGTCTACAAATCTCTTCCATACGCCTTGCTTTGGCAAGTGTCAGATTAATAGAAATTTTGCTCGAGTGTCAGCTCTGCATTGATTTGTTCAATACCCATCTTTACTGCAGTCCAAGCGAGCACAGCTGTAATTACTCATTGCATGTTTGCGTCTACAGTTATGGTGTGGAATTCTATAAATGCTGCAGAACTTGAGAATTGCTGAAAGCAGAGAGACACTTGAAAATTTTCACCTTGCGCTCACCAGGACTGGTGCAAGAATACCAAATCTCTGAGGAAACAGTTGTATTGCATAATGAGAGGGTGCTGGTTGGTTGGCAAGCGGACTCTGGTCAAAAGTGTTACCATGGAGAATACAACAAGGAACAGTTAACTACCAGGCTTTTGCTTCAATTCAAAGCAGACAAGCCGACTCTGATTTGAGTTAAAGCAAAGGTTTGACAGTTATCTGTTCCCTGGTGTGTTCTCTATGATAACATCTCAACCAGAGTCCACTTGCCAACCAACCAACACTACTTACGCAGAATAAATTATTCCCTTTTTGAAATTTGGTATTCTTGCATCTGCCCTGATGTGCGCAAGACAACGTTTGACAGCATGGAAGTTCTGTACTACCAAGCAGAATTGAATAGGATCTAAAGCTAGCAATTATATTTTTTTGTGTGCAGCAGGTGAGCAAATCAGTATAATTGACTATAGGTTTTTGCATATTTTTTCATTTTAATCTCAATTTCTATGCATGAAAAAGTAGTTTTGGAATCTTAAAGACTGAAACCACTTCTGTGTACTCAGGAAATATGTAGTCAAGCATGGATTGACTGTAACTTTGTTCTTGTCCTAACTGTTATACATAATTGTATACTTAATGTAGAATAAAATCATGGTTATTTATGCCATATCTTAAATGAAATAGAAATACTCAATTGTTTGTCTGGCACCTTGTGCATGCCCCTCTCACTCAACCATGCTCTGCCTCTCTTTCAGATGTCTCTTAGAGCCTAACTCTTTGCCTAAACATTTTGTCTCGTTGGCCTCTGGAAATTACTTTGGGGGATGTTTTTAAGTTTGTTAAAAGTTTCCTTTTTGGAAAGTGATGGTATACTCCTGGCATTTGTCAACACATTTGGAAGGGCATGGGAATGACTACACTAAACAGAGGTCATAGGTCTGATAGTACTGTCTTTTTTGATTGGCCACTATTCCATCTCATTACCTGTTTTTATTCATTCGAGGGACATGGGTGTCGCTGGCTGGCCAGCATTTATTGCCCATCCTAGTTGCCCTTGAAGGTGGTGGTGAGCTGCCGCCTTGAATCGCTGCAGTCCACGTGCTGTGGGTTGACACAGTGCCATTAGGGAGGGAATTCTAGGATTTTGACCCAGCGACAGTGAAGGAACGGCTATTTTGTTTTCAAGTCAGGATGGTGAGTGGCTCGGAGGGAAGCTTAGTGATGTCACCATGTATCTGCTGCCCATGTCCTTCAAGATGGAAATGGTCGTGGGTTTGGAAGATGCTGTCTCAGGATCTTGAATCAAAGGGCAGACTTATTAACCACTAAATCCAAGAGGGATGATGATGTAATGTTAAGCATTCGATCCTTGTGCAATCATTAGGTCACGTGCACACACTGGTATCAGAAATAAGGGGGGTTGGAGTCTAATGTTTTCCTAGTGTGTTTAAATGCTGTGCGTGACTTGGGCTAGTTGGTTTCAGTCAGATGCTACAATTATTAAAGAGCTCTTTGTTCAAAGGCAGCAGCCCTCTGCATGTTTCCTCTGCTGAGGTTTTCTGGACACCACTTTTGTCATTTGCAACCCCTTGTGGCCGGCAGTCTTACCTTGAAAAACTTCATCCATTGTGTTTCCAAGAGGTTTTGTGTGGGTCAGTCTGACAGCCATTGTTTCAATATCCAGTACTTTGTAATTTTAATGTTGCTTCCTTAAGTGATTATTTCCAATGGGTGTCTGAATTATAGGAAATGTCTCTCTTCACACACCTGATTTGTTGGCTTCTCATCTTCACCTTGGGATGTGGCCTTGCATTCGAAAGCAGTTTGCTTTATCTTCGTTCAAACTGCAAACTTTCCAGTTGGTTGAAAAATCATATTTTCAAAAATAAAGCCTTGTCATCGGGCCATAACTACTGTAACAAAACTGCACTAAATCTACACAAATGGCACTTTGCAGCACTTGGCCCATAGCCTTGAATGTTACGACATCCACATACTTTGTAAAGGTTATTTCTTGCCTCTACCACCCTCCCAGGGAGTGCATTCCAAACTTCCACCATCCTCCTGCCCCAAAATCTTAAAATTATGCCCCCTCATTATTGACCTTTCACCTAAGGGGAACAGCTGCTTCCTATGCCCCTTTTGTCCATATCACTCATAATCTTATACACCTCAATCAGACCTCTCCTTGTCCCCCTCCCCAAGTGTTCTCTGCTCTAAAGAAAGCAAACAGAATCTAGCCAGCCTCTTTCTCGTTCAAAGGCTCTATCCTAGGCAATATCCTGGTGAATCATCTCTACGCCGCCCAGTGCAATGGTGCCCATCCTTATCATGAGGTGAAAATTTGAGAAGCAATTGGATGCTACAATCAGGATTGATGGGGGCCACAGAAGCTAAAATCTTTCTTAAGAGGCACAAACACTGACACAGGAAGAGGCCATCCAGCCCATCGAGTCATTGGTGGCTCTCTTGTCAAGTGATCCAAATGTCCCATCATCTCCTTAGGCCTGCAAGTTTGTTTCCCTCCCATTTGCTTTTGAAGTCATTCATTGTCACTGCTACTTACCACCATGATAGGTGGTGAAATGAAGGTCATTACCACTCCCTGCATAAAATGCTATCATTTCCCCTGCATCTCTTGCCCAAAATCTTTAGTGCGCACACACTGGAGGGCACACTAATCAACTAGAGAGGAAAGGTTTTCTTTACCTTATCCTAACCTGTCCTAATCTTGGACACCTCTATCAAGTTTTCCCCTTGATAAACTAAGATGGGATAAATGGCTTTCCTTGTCTATCATTTCTCAATTATCTGCTGCAGCTTCAGTGGAAACTCCAGAGAAGTCGCCATTTATGCAGTAGAATTCCTCCAGATCACAACATGGAGTTCCTCTTTTCAACAGTTCCATCAGGAAGCCACAGACTAATAGTTGGATGTGCTCAAGCGTTTAGCTTGGTGCAGGACCAGTATATGCCATTAAGGAGCAAGAAGTCTTACCAGGTAAAACAGCCATGGTAGACTGAAGACAACAACAAAATGGAAATGCAAAGAATAGTGATTACAGGGGGCTGAGGTATATCTAAGGAACAGCAAAGGTAGGCAAGAGTTGCAAAAAGAAATCCACGAAGAAACGTGCAAGGCATATCAAGATTTACACAGGTTCATAGAATTATTTTAGAAGGTATTTTGAGAGCAGATGCAGGTCATAGTCATAGAGACATAGAGGTTTACAGCATGGAAACAGGCCCTTCGGCCCAACTTGTCCATGCCGCCCTTTTTTATAAACCCCTAAGCTGGTCCCAATTGCCCGCATTTGGCCCATATCCCTCCATACCTATCTTACCCATGTAACTGTCTAAACACTTTTTAAAAGACAAAATTGTACCCGCCTCTGCTACTACCTCTGGCAGCTTGTTCCAGATACTCACCACCCTCTGTGTGAAAGAATTGCCCCTCTGGACACTTTTGTGTGTCTCCCCTCTCACCTTAAACCTATGCCCTCTAATTTTAGACTCCCCTACCTTTGGGAAAAGATATTGACTATCTAGCTGATCTATGCCCCTCATTATTTTATAGACCTCTATAGGATCACCCCTCGGCCTCCTAAGCTGCAGAGAAAAAAGTCCCTGTCTATCCAGCCTCTCCTTTATAACTCAAACCATCAAGTCCCGGTAGCATCTAGTAAATCTTTTCTGCATTCTTTCTAGTTTAATAATATCCTTTGTATAATAGGGTGACCAGAACTGTACACAGTATTCCAAGTGTGGCCTTACCAAGGTCTGGTACAACTTCAACAAGACAAGGTGATATAGTAAATGGCAAACTTGTTAAATAAGTTGCCACTTTGCCTTAGATTTCACCCGAAGGGAGAAGAGTAAAAATTCTGAAATTCCAAGGAAAAGAAAAAATAATGACATTTAAAATTGACAAATCCCCAGGACCTGCTGGCCTCCCTTGCTTTTAAGGGAGTTGGATGAGGAAATTGTAGATGTTTCATCCTTAATCTTCCAAAGTGCTCTCAACCATCCTCACCCAATCTGGCCTACATGTGACTTCAGGCCCAAGGCAATTGGTTGCCTCTTAAAATGCCCTCTGACATGGCCTAGCAAGCCATTCAGGGCAAGGGTAATTGGGAATGGATGATAAATGCTGAACATGAATGAATAAAAAGAAATTCAGGAATTAACCTTCTCAGCTGGGAAAAATTTAAAGGTAATTCCATTATCTAAGAGGCATGAGCGAAAGAAACCAGGAAATGGGAGACTGTTGGGGGAAGTTATTAGAATTAATAAGTGACTGAATACTTAACGTAGAATCCCTATAGTGCTGATAGACCTTGCCAATGACACCAGAAAACCCTGTTTAAGAGCAGATTTCCACTCCATCTGACGAAGGAGCAGCGCTCTGAAAGCTAACGGCATTTGCTACCAAATAAACCTGTTGGACTTTAACCTGGTGTTGTTAAAACTCTTACCAGAAAACCCTACAGCCAGGCATGATCAATCTGTAAAAAGAGGGAAAGGGATTAAAAGAGAGCATAAACAGAATTTTTGTACATTTACGGTGGCACAGTGGTTAGCAGTGCTGCCCCACAGTGCCAGGGACACAGGTTCGACTTCAGCCTCGAGTCACTGTATGTGTGGAGTCTCTACATTCTCCCTGTGTCTGCATAGGTTTCCTCCGGGTGCTCCGGTGTCTTCCCACAGTCTAAAGATGTGCAGGTCAGCTATGCTAAATTGTCCCTTAGTGTCAGGGGGGATTAGCAGGGTAAATACATGAGGTTATGGGCCTGGGTGGGATTGTTGTCAGTACAGGCTCAATGGACTGAATGGCCTCTGCACCATAGGGATTCTATAAATTCCTGGCTACAACATCAGCTTGATCCTGCAGTATCGCAAGTTTAACTTTAAGTTTATTTATTAGCATCATAAGTTATTGTGAAAATCCCCTAGTCGGCACACTGACGCCAGTTCGGGAGGGAGAATTTAACATAGCCAATGCATCTAACCAACATGTCTTTCGGAGAGTGGGAGGAAACTGGAGCACCCGGAGGAAACCCACGCAGACACAGGGAGAACATGCAGACTCAACACAGACAGTGACCCAAGCCAGGAATCGAACCTGGGTCCCTAGGCTGCAGTGCTAATCACTGTGCCACTTGGAGAAGAAGAATCTTGAAAACCCTCAGCAGATCTGCCACAATCTGTGGACAGAAACAGAGAAGACAATGATCAAAGTTATCTTCAGATGATGGAATGATGTGGCATAGTGAGAGATCATTTGGCTTGCAAAGTCTGTGATGGCATTTTCTTTTACATAAACCATCTAGTTGCTTCTCATTATCCTGCTCACTTGCCATAGAGTTTAATTATTCTTTTTTCAATAACCTTCTAATTTCCCTTCCAAAGGATTTATAGACTCTGCTTCAATAATAGTTCACAGCAGAGAATTCCTCTGCCTTACACAACAATCAATTCTAGTCTCCCCTTGAATTCTTTTAAATGATAATCTTACACTTGCTTCCCCTCATTACTGACTCATGGACAATTGCAAACAATCAATCAATATTTACCTGATCATAATCCTTCACAGTCTTGAAGAACTCTCACAAAATAGTCCAAACAATGAAGCAGGCCATTCAGTCCCTTGGACTTCTACCATTCAATTTAGATCCTAGCTCATCTGTACCTCAACCTCATTTCATCCATATCCCTTTATATCCTATCCTAACAAGAATCTGTTGATCTCAAATTTAACCTCCCTAACCTTTCTTCACGAATGTAACTTCTCATCCTGGGTAGCATCCTAATGAACGCCACCATCTGGAGGTTCCCCCCCGAACACCTCGCCATCCTGACTTGGAAATGTAGTGGCTGTTCCTTCATTGTCACTGGGTCAAAAACCTGGAATTCCCTCCCTAACAGCATTGTAGATGTACCTACACCACACGGAGTGCAGCAGTTGAAGAGGACAGCTCACCACCGCCTTCTCGAGGGCAGTTAGAAATGGGCAATAAATGCCGGCCTTGCCCACATCCCATGAACGAATTAAAAATCATGCAGCACATCTTTTTCATTTATTTTTTTATATACCCAAGGGAGCCAGAAACCCATTGCAACACTGCAATGCCATCCTAAAGAACACCAATATTATCAAAAGCACAAATAAAGCAATGCTAAACACATAGCCAGAAAGGCAAAGATTACATTGAAATCTTTATTTTCACACGGTGCACAAATCATAGAATCCCTAAAGCGAAGAAGGAGGCCATTCGGCCCATCGAGTCTGCACTGACCGCAATTCCACCCAGGCCCTATCCCCATAACCTAATGCATTTACCCCAGCTCATCCCCCTGACACTAAGCAGCAATTTAGCATAGCGAATCCACCTAACCCGCATATCTTTGGTCTGTGGGAGGAAACTGGAGAACCCGGAGGAAACCCACGCAAACATGAGGAGAATGTGTAAACTCCACACAGACAGTGACCCAAGCCGGGAATCGAACCCAGGTCCCTGATGCTGTGCGGCGGCAGCGCTACGGAAAGCAACTGGCCCGGATGGGGTACCCGGACGTGCACTCAGATCCTGTGTGGATCAGCTGGCAGGGGTATTTACAGACATCTTCAACCTCTCTTTAGAACAATCTGAGGTCCCTATCTGCTTCATAAAGACAACCATCATCCCAGTACCTAAGAAAAACCAAGCAGTGTGCCTTAATGACTATCGGCCGGTAGCTCTGACATCCATCATTATGAAGTACTTCAAAAAGTTAGTCATGACACAAATCAATTCCAGCCTCCTGGACTACCTGGATCCACTACAGTTTGCCTATCGCCACAACAGGTCCACAGCAGACGCCATTTCCCTGGCCCTGCACTCAACCCTGGAATACCTAGATAACAAGAACACCTAAGTCAGACTCCTATTTATTGACTACAGCTCAGCCTTCAACACTATTATTCCCACGAAACCTATCTCCAAACTCCGTGGCCTGGGCCTCGGCACCTCCCTCTGCGACTGGATCCTGAACTTCCTAACTCACAGACCACAATCAGTAAGGATAGGCAGCAACACCTCCTCCACAATCATCCTCAACACCGGTGCCCCACAAGGCTGTGTTCTCAGCCCCCTGCTATACTCCTTATACACCTATGACTGTGCGGCCAAATTCCCCTCCAATTCGATTTTCAAGTTTGCTGATGACACCACCCATAGTGGGTCGGATCTCAAACAATGATGAGACAGAGTACAGAAATGAGATAGAGAATCTGGTGAACTGGTGCGGCAACAATAATCTCTCCCTCAATGTCAACAAAACAAAGAGATTGTCATCAACTTCAGGAAGTGTAAAGGAGAACATGCCCCTGTCAATGGGGATGAAGTAGAGCTTCAGGTTTTTAGGTGTCCAGGTCACCAACAACCTATCCTGGTCCCACCATGCCGACACTATAGTTCAGAAAGCCCACCAACGCCGCTACTTTCTCAGAAGACTAAGGAAATTTGGCATGTTAGCTACAACTCTCACCAATTTTTACAGATGCACCATAGAAAGCATTCTTTCTGGTTGTACCACAGCTTGGTATGGCTCCTGCTCTGCGCAAGACCGCAAGGAATTACAAAAAGTTGTGAATGTAGCCCAATCCATCACGTAAACCAACCTCACATCCGTTGAATCTGTCTACGCTCCCCGCTGCCTTGGCAAAGCAGCCAGCATAATCAAGGACCCCGCGCACCCTGGACATTCTCTCTTCCACCTTCTTCCTTCAAGAAAAGGTCACGTACCAACCGACTCAAGAGCAGCTTCTTCCCTGCTGCTGTGAGACTTTTGAATGGACCTACCTTGCATTAAGTTGATCTTTCTATACACCCTAGCTATGACTGTAATACTACATTCTGCACTCTCTCCTTTCCTTCTCCATGAACGGTATGTTTTGTCTGTATAGTGCACAAGAAACAATGCTTTTCACTGTATCCCAATACATATGACAATAAATCAAATCTAATCAAATCAAATCAAAAACCACAGTGCCACTGTACCCCACTAAAAGGCTCGTCCGGGATGGCAAATGGCAAATATTCTGGAATTTTATCTGCTTCCTATGTCAGGCTAACTGGTCAGTGGTTCCCTTTCTCTCTCTCTTATTGAATGGTAGTGTTACAATTGCTACCTTCGAAGAAACAGAGCATTCTAGAATATAGGGAATTCTGAAAGATCAAAACCAGTGCAGGCACTATTTCTGTAGCCACCTCTGAAAACCCGACAACGTCAACCACAAAGTCTAGGCATTTATCAGCCTTTATGGCCATTAATCTCTCCAGTACCATTTCTTTACCGACACCCTTAAGCCCCTCGTTTTCATTGGACTCTTGGTTCCCCTTTGTTTTTGGAATGTGCCTTCTAACATGTATGCAGAGGAAAAATACTCATTCAATGTCTGCTGTTTTCTTATCCCTCTTCTCAACCTCTCTTCCTCCTTCTGAACTGTAGAGGTTCTATGAAGTCCTGGAGAAGGTCTGAAACCTGGAGCTCCTAGGCTCAGAGGAAGGGACGCTACCTACTGCACCACAAAATGCATTACAATGGGCATAAAGCAAAGACTCAGCAATGGTTTAGAGCTGGAGATTCATTCTTCCCAGTACGACTCTCACCAACCTTTACAGATGCACCATCGAAAACATTCTTTCTGGTTATATCACAGCTTGGTATGGCTCCTGCTCTGCCCAAGACCGCAAGGAACTACAAAAGGCCCATGAATGTAGCCCAATCCATCACGCAAACCAGCCTCCCCTCCATCTACTCTACACTTCTTGCTGCCTCGGCAAAGAATTAAGGACCCCACGCATCCCGGACATTCTCTCTTCCACCTTCTTCCTTTGGGAAAAAGATACAAAAGTCTGAGGTCACACACCAACCGACTCAAGAACAGGTTCTTCCCTGCTGCCACCAGACTTTTGAATGGACTTACCTTGAATTAAGTTGATCTTTCTCTACATCCTAGCTATGACTGTAACACTACATTCTGCACTCTCTCGCTTCCTTCTCTATTAACGGTATGTTTTGTCGGTATAGTGCGCAAGAAACAATACTTTTCACTGTATGTTAATACATGTGACAATAATAAATCAAATCAAATCAAAATCAGTAATGCTGCAATAAGTACAGTGGGGTAGTTCGTCATTTCTGTTGCGTTTTCTAGTAGCCCCTAAAATGATTGTTGATGTGCAGCCAGGGAAATCCTCCGGAATGGGAAAAGGGAGCTGGAATACACAGCTTGCTGAACTTGTAGAGTGTAATTTTTAATTAAGTTTGATTGTACTGAAAATGCTGTCTGCTGTTCTACGGGGATTCGTGCATTAATGAAAATTCTGCTGCAGCGAATAATAAATTTGGTGTTTTTTAATTTCACTGAAATGTGAAACATCGGTGTCAGATATTCCATCTCACTTTTTATCGCTCTGTTAGCAGAGCTAATGATAAAAATCTTCACATGAGATTTGATATTCCCTTGCTCCTGACAAATGTGACTGCAGTTTTTATATAACTTAGAGGTTTGATGTGCCACATGTTACGTGACTGTCACAGTGTCTTTTTGTTGTATTTTAAACTATAGTTCCCCTCAAGTAGCCAGACAATGTCACAGAGTTCTTCAAGATGATTTATTGAGAACTTTAGCGCTACAGAACTCTGACGGAGCCATTCTGACCAGTCAGCGTGTAGAATTCAGAAATACACAAGCAATTGTATAGAAACATAGAAGATAGGAGCAATAGGAGGCCATTTGGCCCTTCGAGCCTGCTCCGCCATTCATTACGATCATGGCTGATCATCCAACTCAATAGCCTAATCCTGCTTTCTCCCCATAACCTTTGATCCTGTTCACCGCAAGTGTTATATCCAGTCGCCTCTTGAATACATTCAATGTTTTGGCATCAACTATTTCCTGTGGTAATGAATTCCACAGGCTCACCGCTCTTTGGGTGAAGAAATGTCTCCTCACCTAAGTGATCTACCCTGAATCCTCAGATTGTGACACCTGGTTCTGGACTCCCCTATCATCTGGAACATCCTCCCTGCATCAATCCTGTTTAGACCTGTTAGAATTTTATAAGTCTCTATGAGATCTCCTCTCATTCGTCTGAACTCCAGCGAAAACAATCCTAACCTAATCATTCTCTCCTTATACATCAGTCCCGCCGTCCCCAGAATAGTTTCAAATTCAATTACAAGTACAAATAAAAGGAGTTATCTCTATCCGCTCACAGTTATTGATTAAGGTTACATCATGCATACATAAGGGTATAGTGTCCAATTATAACTTGTGCATGTAATATCAACAAGAAATGATAGCTATAGCTCTGACCAGTGGTATATCAACCTCCCTTTCCATTGTTCTAATGAGCAAACATGAGCGACAGATCGTTCAATTAAATGGTTCCTGACTCTCATCTGGGTCTGCTTTAATCAAGACCTGTGGCTTTCCCTGTGTGAGTGAAATTGTTAAACTTGTGTGATCATTAACCCTTTCACCACATGGCATAATTCATTTAGAATAACGCTGTGCCGTATTGGAAAAATATTCAACATGTTAGGACAAGCCAAATAGCTTTGAAACATAGAAAGAAATCATAGAAACCCTACAGCACAGAAAGAGGCCATTCGGCCCATCGAGTCTGCACCGACCACAATCCCACCCAGGCCCTATCCCCATATCCCTACATATTTACCCACTAATCCCTCTAACTTACGCATCTTAGGACACTAAGGGCAATTTTAGCATGGCCAATCAACCTAACCCGCAAATCTTTGGACTGTGGGAGGAAACTGGAGCACCCGGAGGAAACCCACGCAGACACGAGGAGAATGTGCAAACTCCACACAGACAGTGATCCAAGCCGGGAATCGAACCCAGGTCCCTGGAGCTGTGAAGCAGCAGTGCTAACCACTGTGCTACCGTGCCACCCCAAACATTTGCTTCAAACTGCATAAAACAAAGGCAAAATAATTTCATTTGGATGAATGCTGTTTGCAATCTTTCTCTACACCCTAGCTATGACAGTAACACTACATTCTGCACTCTCTTTTCCTTCTCTATGAACAGTATGCTTTGTCTGTATAGCGCGCAAGAAACAATATTTTTCACTGTATGTTAATACATGTGACAATAATAAATCAAATCAAATCAATGGTCGATTCTGTTTTTTATTGTGGGATTATCAAGCATTCATTTGGCTCCATCCCCATACTTCCTCATTTTGTAATTCTGCTTTGGGTAACTAGATCACAAAAGTAAGTTCCAAACTCTCAACCCTGTAGATACCAAAATCTCCCTCTGCTCTTGAATGTGTGTGTGAAGAACTGAAACGGAATGATTATCCAGCCTTGTTAGTTGAAGGGACAATACAATAATTGCAAAGCTGGAGGTGCTTGATAGGTACTTTCTTTGACTGGGGGAGGTTTTAAAGAGCGTTGTCGTTTTCTTTCATTGCTCTGTTATTTTTAAAAACAATGTTATTCTCGGGAACCCAGCTTCGCTGGCGAGGCTGATATTTCTTGCACAGCCCAAGTAGCACTGAGCAGGTGAAGATTGGCCATCTTCTTAAACTGGTCATTCTTTGCAGCACTTTAATCCAACTGAGTGGTTTGCCAGGTCACCACCTAACCTACACACCTTTGGATACTAAGGGCCAATTTAGCATGGCCAATCCACCTAACCTGTACATCTATGAACACTAAGGGACAATTTACCATGGCTAATCCATCATCTTTGGACTGTGGGAGAAAACCATAGAACCCAGACGAAACCCACACAGACATGGGGGCAATGTGCAAGCTCCACACAGTGACCCGCAGCCGGAATTGAACCGGGGTCCCTGGAGCTGTGAGGCAGCAGTGCTAACCACCGTGCCGCCTTATTTATCACCTGCTATCTTTTAATCACCAGGTTTTATATGTTCTGTAACATTGGGAATAATTCCTTTGCATTATCTCACTTAGGAAGTGTTGAACAATAATCCCACTCAGCTGATTTGAGAGATTTCAGTGCTGTTTCCAATCTGTAAACAAGTTCCAATTCGTTCTCGTGATCTCTTTGGGATTGTCGCTGAGACACAAAGTTCTGAGTTCAATTCCCAATCCAGGAATTGAGTTCGAAAATTAAGGCTGACATTCCAGTGCATTTCTGAAGGAGCTGTGCTCGTCGAAGGTGCTAAGATGTTTAACCAAAGCCCGTCTGTCCTCTCCAGTGGATGTAAAAGATCCCATGGCAGTACCCAGAAGAAGAGTAGAGGGGTGGGGAGGTGGGGAACCAACATTTGTCTCTCAACCCATGGTACAGAAACATATTATTTCACCATTATCACATTAGATTGTCATCGACTTCAGGAAGCGTAGTGGAGAACATGCCTCTGTCTACATCAATGGGGACGAAGTAGAAATGGTCGAGAGCTTCAAGTTTTTAGGTGTCCAGATCACCAACAACCTGTCCTGGTCTCCCCATGCCGACACTATAGTTAAGAAAGCCCACCAGTGCCTCTACTTTCTCAGGAGACTAAGGAAATTTGGCATGTCCACTATAACACTCACCAACTTCTACAGACGCACCATAGAAAGCATCCTTTCTGGTTGTATCACAGGTTGGTATGGCTCCTGCTCTGTCCAAGACCGCAAGAAACTACAAAGTGTCGTGAATGAAGCCCAATCCATCACTCAAACCAGCCTCCCATCCATTGACTCTGTCTACACTTCCCGCTGCCTCAGCAAAGCAGCCAGCATAATCAAGGACCCCACGCACCCTGGACATTCTCTCTTCCACCTTCCTCCGCTGGGAAAAAGATACAAAAAGTCTGAGGTCATGTACCAACCGACGCAAGAATAGCTTCTTCCCTGCTGCTGTCAGACTTTTGAATGGACCTACCTCGCATTAAGTTGATCTTTCTCTACACCCTAGCTATGACTGTAACACTACATTCTGTACTTTCTCCTTTCCTTCTCTATGTACAGTATGCTTTGTCTGTATAGCGTGCAAGAAGCAATATTTTTCACTGTATACTAATACATGTGACAATAATCGATCAAATCAAATCAAAAATTATTGTTTGAGGGAGTTTGCTGTGTGCAAAATAGATATATTTTTTTATATAGCAGTGGCTATTGTGATGATACTGTGCTTTTGAGAAATGTATTTTTGTCATGTTTCTTGTGAGAGGTATGTTTAAAATTCAGCTCTGGTTTACACAGGTACCAATTTGTATGCACCAAGCAGCTCCATGTTGACTATGTAGGAGAATAATTGGTTTTAGGTAATCAGGTGTTTGTTTTAACCTGAGTTTATGCATTACTGTTTATTTTGGTTTTTCCCCTGGGGTCTCAGAGTGGGGTTTTGATTGGTCAATGATAAGGCAGGCTTCTTGGCATTTTGGCTAAAATCAAGCATCAGATCAAGCCCAAGATGAGGTCCAAAGCCTTATCTTGTCAGCTTAGATCTGGTTTGTCTGTCTTGTGGGGACCATCAATTGGATTTTGAATTTGGTTTTTGGAGGAAGCAAGGAATGGATATGGGTTTGCTTGGTTCTTTCTGAGATTGGCTTTGTAACTTT
The DNA here is from genome assembly GCF_964213995.1 of Mustelus asterias. Lineage (NCBI taxonomy): Eukaryota > Metazoa > Chordata > Chondrichthyes > Carcharhiniformes > Triakidae > Mustelus > Mustelus asterias. Next base: position 92,667,413 of record NC_135815.1, on the reverse strand, counting down.
AAGGATGGAGTAAGAAGTTAAAGAGAACTTTTTTTTTGCACAGCGAGTTGTGGTGATCTGGAAGACACTGCCTGAAAGGGTGGGGGAAGCAGAATCTACAGGAACTTTCAAAAGGACAATTAGATCAGTACTTGAAGGGGAAAGATTTGCAGGGCTATGGAGAAAGAAGGAGGAGTGGGACTAAATGGATCGCTCTTTCAAAGAACTGGCATAGGCATGATGGGCCAAATGGCCTTCTCCTGAGCTGTAAGATTCTATGATTCTATAATTAATGGATCATAAAGATATACATTATACAGGCCATGCCGACATTAATTTACAGTTCTGATTTCTTACTTCTGTTGAATTACTTGTCTTAGGAAATACAAGTACAAAGGAAAGCATGTAGATGATTGCAGGGCTTATTTGTTGTTCTGTCTGTTAGTGTATTTATTACTTTGTTCCCTTGAACTAGCCAGACAAAATCACAGAGTGGTTCAAATGATTTAGTCTATAGCAACTAGACTCTGGAATGTCATCAAGGCCAGCCAGAGTACAGAATGCACAAGCAGATGTAGTTTCAAATTCAATTGCAAGTCATTAACAGATGCCAATCAAGGTATAGGAGTTATCTCCCTTCATTTACAGCTATTGATTAAGGTTACATCATGTATAATGTGTGCCTCAGGGATCAGTGCTGGGTCCACTGTTATTTGACATTTATATTAATGATTTGGATGAAAATATAGGAGGCATGGGTAGTAAGTTTGCAGATGACACCAAGATTGGTGGCATAGTGGACAGTGAAGAAAGTTATCTCCGATTGCAATGGGATCTTGATCAATTGGGCCAGTGGGCTGACGAATGGCAGATGGAGTTTAATTTAGACAAATGCGAGGTGATGCATTTTGGTAGATTGAGCCAGGGCAGGACTTACTCAGTTAATGGTAGGGCGTTGAGGAGAATTACAGAGATCTAGGGGTACATGTTCATAGCTCCTTGAAAGTGCAGGCACAGGTGGACAGAGTGGTGAAGAAGGCATTCGGCATGCTTGGTTTCATCGGTCAGAACATTGAATACAGGAGTTGGAATGTCTTGTTGAAGTTGTACAAGACATTGGTAAGGCCACACTTGGAATACTGTGTGCAATTCTGGTCACCCTATTATAGAAAGGATATTATTAAACTAGAAAGAGTGCAGAAAAGATTTACTAGGATGCTGCCGGGACTTGATGGATTGAGTTATAAGGAGAGGCTGGATAGACTGGGACTTATTTCTCTGGAGCGTAGGAGGCTGAGGGGTGATCTTATAGAGGTCTATAAAATATTGAGGGGCACAGATCAGCTAGATAGTCAATATCTTTTCCCAAAGGTAGGGGAGTCTAAAACTAGAGGGCATAGGTTTAAGGTGAGAGGGGAGAGATACAAAAGTGTCCAGAGGGGCAATTTTTTCACACAGAGGGTGGTGAGTGTCTGGAACAACTTGCCAGAGGTAGTAGTAGAGGCGGGTACAATTTTGTCTTTTAAAAAGCATTTAGATAGTTACATGGGTACGATGGGTATAGAGGGATATGGGCCAAATGCGGGCAATTGGGATTAGCTTAGGTGTTTTTAAAAAAAAGGGCAGCATGGACAAGTTGGGCCGAAGGGCCTGTTTCCATGCTGTAAACCTCTATCTCTCTAAGATACAGATATTAAAACCAATCACAATCATTGCACGTCTGCTTAATTATAATATCCAATCAGTGTTGGGTTTAACCACATTAGTGGGCTATCTTGTAACATCCCAGCTTTTGTCTGGGTTGTAGATCACAAATCTATCCTTCCATGTCCAAATGTCCAGGTTTAATGGCCTCTCCCAGCCGGAGACATTAACAATCCCATACTATAGAGTCTGCCTCCATACATTTATCTGAAGGCCACATCTGTCATTAGGACAGTCTTTCTTTGTTTTACTGTCTAGAACTAACAGCCTACAACGTGGTGTCATGAGATGCTTGTCTTTGCAGTTAAACTGTGTGCGGACTCTTGTCCACTTGGTTTGCCACTTTTAACTATTTCACTGCACATGCTTATTAATATGGCTACTATTCACCTTCATAATTATTAGCATGGATATTATTCGACCTCATAGATGAAGGTTGATTTTTCGAAGCAGTGGACCAGATGGTTTTATCTAAAGTTAACGTTAAAGTTTATTTAGTGTCACAAGTAGGCTTACATTAACACTGCAATGAAGTTACTGTGAAAATCCCTTAGTCACCACGCTCTGGCACCTGTTAGTGTACAATGAGGGAGGATTTAGCACAGCCAATGCACCTAACCAGAGTCTTTTGTACTGTGGGGGGAAACCAGAGCACCCAGAGGAAACCCACGCAGACACGGGAAGAACGTGCAGACTCCACACAGACAGTGACTCAAGCCAGGAATCGAACCCAGGTCCCTGGCGCTGTGAGGCAGCAGTGCTAACCACTGTGCCACCATGTCCCCGACATTCCGCACATTCTAATTTGGGACAGAACAATGTAACAGCAGCATGGACAACATAGCTGGTATTATTTATTGAATACTGACATGAGATGATTCACAGTGCTGTCATGTCAGTTGACAACCATATAAAATGGACCAGTTCTCGACCACCCCCTGCTCCTGTGAAACCTCCAAAAGTCCCTGCATACCATTCGCACGTGTTGACATATTGGGCGGGATTTTCCAGCTGCACTTGCCCCAAGACCGGAAACTTCTACCCAAGCTCAACGGACGTCTGCATGGTCCGCCCCCAGCACGCTACGATTCCTGTAGGGGGCGGGACGGGAAAATCCCACCCATTGACTTACTCAGTGTTTTTTTTAAAAGGTCGGGCAAGCAGAAGAAGGCGCTAGACTGAGGCAGTCACCACCAGGGAAAAAAATCCCCAAGTGAAATGCAAGTTATCCATGGTATTATTTGGATTGTTCTCTGGTAACTCTTATAGTCACCACCCTATTACTCCTGCTCAACAGGAAGTACAGAGGGCAACTTTCATAGGTGCACAAGGACAGAGGGGAGGAACTTGAAATCTCACATTTCACTGAGAAGATTAAGAAGTATATGTAGTAACTGAATAATAACATTCCTTCCACGGCCAACACATTCAGACAAATATCACCCATAACTATTATTATTTTTTCCCTTCTCCTCTCTTAGGGTGCTGACTACTCGCACAAAGAGTCCTTTGCTAAAAAGTTAATAAGTTCATTTATTAGCGTCACAAGTCAGCTTACATTCACACTGCAATGAAGTTACTGTGAAAATCCCTGAGTCGCCACGCTCCGGCGCCTGTTCGGGTTACACTGAGGGAGAATTTAGCACGGCCAATGCACCCTAACCAGCACATCTTTCAGACTTGTGGGAGGAAACCGGAGCACCCAGAGGAAGCCCACGCAGACACGGGGAGAACATGCAGACTCCGTACAAGCAGTGACATAAGCCAGGAATTGAACTCGGGTCCCTGGCGCTGTGAGGCAGCAGTGCTAACCACTGTGCCACCCAATAAGTCAGTTTATTATCTGCTTTCCTCCAGTTATGTGTACTTTTGACTGGTTATTAAAATACCATTGCTGGTTAGAGGCGATTGCAGAACAATAAGGGGAAGGCAGACTAGATCAAAAGCAGATAATGTCTGGAGTTGCTGCAGATATTATATCTTTTATGTGAGTGCAAGATTTGCAAGATAGATCTATAAATATCATTTGTTAGAATCCAAGCAGAATGTTTCTTCTTAACATAGAAAGCTTTCCAACTGGATTTGCTAACAATCAGACTATTTCCAGTCTCCCCTGGCTATGCCACATCATCTTTTATTATCACAGTTCATGGTCAGTCCCTTATGTTTAAATGGACTGAATGTAAGTTCTGCAGCATGAGGTATAGCACATCATTTTACACCTGTTTCCTGACATATTGCAGGGTCATCCAGGAATGGTTGAGGCACCTACACCAACAACAACAAATTCTTGTTTTTATTGGCACCTTTAACGGCATGGTGGCACAATTGTTAGCACTGTTGCCTCACAGCGCTAGGTTCCCGGGTTCGATTCCAGCCTGGGTCACCGTCTGTGTGGAGTCTATACATTCTTCCCATGTCTGCGTGGGTTTCCTCCGGGTGCTCCGGTTTCCTCCCACAGTCCGAAGTTTAATTGGCCAGGCTAAATTGCCCCTTAGTGTCAGGAGGACTAGCAGGATAAGTGCTTGGGTGGGGCTCTTGTCGGTGTAGGCTTGATGGACCAAATGGCCTCTTTCTGCACTGACTTGGAAATATATCGGCTGTTCCTTCACTGTGAATGCGTCAAAATCTAGGTACTCTTTCCCTAACAGCACTGTGGGTGTACCTACCCCTCATGGGCTGCAGCGGTTCAAGAAGGCAGCTCAATACCACCTTCTCATGGGCAATTAGGGATGGGCAATAAAAGCCGGTCTAGTCGGATCCCATGAATAAACTTTTAAAAAATGAGTATTTGAAAAATAATAAGATTTTATGCAAACCGAAACACCACTGTTAGCTCGGAAAGATGGATGCACCATCTAAACCTCTGCTAAGACTAACCTAAGTGACTTTTTCAGTTATTTTCCTCTCTGCTACTTCACTCTGAATTATGGAGCATTGCTAAGCTGTGGACTTTACATTAAGGGGTATTTTGTACAAACTACTGCAGATATAATTTAGAACTGTGTCAGCAGACATCCATATTCTATGCAGTAAAATGGACTTATCAAACACACAGAAAACCCTTATGAATCAGTTACAGAATGATCAAAGCCTTACATGGAGTCCAGAAGTGTTCTCTGAATTGATTCAGTGGTGGCACACTTGCTTCAAGGTCAGACAGTCAGTGATTTAGACCACTCGGCCCATTGAGCCTGGCTCCGACCACAATCCCACCCAGGCCCTATCCCTGTAACCCCGCTTATTTACCCTGCTAACACCCCAACACTAAAGTGCAATTTATCATGGCCAATCAACCTGACCGCACATCTTTGGACTGAGGGAGGAAGCCGGAGCACCCGGTGGAAATCCATGCAGACATGAGGACAATGTGCAAACTCCACACAGACAGTGACCCAAGCTGGGAATCGAACCCAGGTCCCCGGCGCTGTGGGACAGCAGTGCTAATCACTGTGCCACCGTGCTGCCCTTAGTTTTGATTTGCTCCTCCACAAGTGGAAATACCTCCTCTGTGTCTACCCTCTCGAAGCCCTCCATAACCTTAAAGTCAACTGAAGGCAATTGTAGAAGAAGAATGTCCTTTAGTGGGGGCTGTGAGGAACAGCAGTGTACCTTCAGAGCTGGAAAAAGGAAGGTCTGTATCTCTGCTGCCCCTGTCACCACCATCTTGCATCAACCTAGCAAGTGACATTGACCTTTGCCCTTTACTGCTAGGTAGCGGCTGAGCTGGTGACCATTGGTGTGGGGGAGGGGGGGGGGGTGGTGAAAACAGTCCCTTCTGTTTTCAGTGAAGCAGTTGGAATCAATGGTACTTAGGATATAATTGGCAGGCAACAACGGATAAACATGTGATTGGGGTGGGGTGGAATTCTTTCACGCAAGCAGCAATGCAAGTAGAAAATAACCAAACATGAGTCCTATTAGCCTCCACGTTCCTAGAATTTGTAACTGAGTGTTGAATTCCAGGAAACATACTGGGCCTCTGAGTAGATTCAGGATTGAGTTACTCCTGTAGCTATCAGGATCTATTTTAATAAATCCTAACTAATAATGCTATAGCTGACATCTTAGCACAGTGTAAACTGGCTTGGGTATTGGATTGCTAGTTAAGAAACACATCATCATGATGACATTATCATGTTGTATTAAGAATCTCAGAATTAAGTTGGACTTTTTAAAGGGAGCCACAGATATCCTAAAACACCTCAAAAGAGCAAAGTCCTCAGGGATAAATGTTTCCCAAACCCCTCATTATTTGTAGACTGGCAGCCAGTGCAGACACGCATTACAATTCGTCACACGCATTTAGGAACCGTCGTCGCCAGTATGGTGAACAGCTTATTCATGAAGTTAATGCAGTACTGGAATGTTAAATGTGCTCTCTGTCTGAAAGTGTGCTGGCTCATGTTAGCGTTTAGTCCATTTGCATTACTGGAGCATCATCCAGAAACGGCTGCTGGTGAACGGGCTTTGACAGGTCAAAGCTGTGTGGTCGGAATTCTCTCATGTCCCCCACTGACGGGTTCAATGGACGGGGAGGATTCGGCAGGGTCCAAATATTTGTTTTCAGGCTTCTGTAAGTTTCCTGTGGGACCTTTTGCTGGTGCCTGCCGTGGCATTTCGGGAAAGCCGTTAGCAGCCAGCGAGAAACCGATTTGCTGGATGCAATGAAAGGCCCGACTGGAATCTGGAAGAACCATTTGCACTTGGAGAGCCGCGTCTTGCATGACCAAAGGACATGGCGGCACGGTGGCGCAATGGTTAGCACTGCTGCCTCACAGCGCAAGGGACCCGGGTTCAATTCCCCGCTTGGGTCACTGTCTGTGTGGAGTTTGCACATTCTCCCTGTGTCTGCATGGGTTTTTCCTCTGGGTGCTCTGGTTTCCCCCCACAGTCCAAAGATGTGCAGGTTAGGTGGATTGGCCATGCTAAATTGACCCTAGTGTCAGGGGATTAGCAGGGTAAATATGTGGGGTTACGGGAATAGGGCCTGGGTGGGAATGTGGTCAGTGCAGACTCGATGGGCCGAATGGGCGGCATGGTAGCACAGTGCTTAGCACTGCTGCTTCACAGCTCCAGGGACCTGGGTTCGATTCCCGGCTTGGGTCACTGTCTGTGTGGAGTTTGCACATTCTCCTCGTGTCTGCGTGGGTTTCCTCCGGGTGCTCCAGTTTCCTCCCACAGTCCAAAGATGTGCGGGTTAGGCTGATTGGCCATGTTAAAATTGCCCCTTAGTGTCCTGAGATGCGTAGGTTAGAGGGATTAGTGGGTAAAATATGTTGGGGAAGGGCCTGGGTGGGATTGTGGTCGGTGCAGACTCGATGGGCCAAATGGCCTCTTTCTGTACTGTAGGGATTCTATGATTCTATGAATGGCCTCCTTCTGCACTGTAGGGATTTTAGGACATTGCAAAGTCTTTTACAGCTAGCTGAACACTCGTGAAGTGTAGGGTTGCTCTAAAGTAGAAAACAGGTCAACCAATTTGTGCATAGCAACTCCCACAACCAGCAAAGGAATAATCACCAGTTAATCCATACTTAGTGATGTTGGTTGAAGAATAAACATTCTCGAGGACACCAGGAGAACTCCCTGCGTTTCTTCGAAAAAGTACCATGGGATCTTTTACACCAGCCCCAAGAACAGACAGGTTTAATGTGAAATGTGGTGTAACCCTCCCATTGAAGCATCAACCACCATTTTGTGCTTAAGGCTCTGGAGAAGGGCTTGAAGATGTAACAAAGAACAACAAAGAACAAAGAACAATACAGCACAGGAACAGGCCCTTCGGCCCTCCAAGCCCACGCCGCTCCCCGGTCCAGGAATGAATCCTGAATCCAGGATCCCCGCCCAATTTTCCAGCCTATCTACATACCAATATCCTATCCACCGAGCTGTCCCTCACAGCTACGATGCTTTGTTCATTACAACCTATTAACTCACCCCCACCCCCCCATTCCAGACCATGTGATCTCCAGGGAGAGGCGAAAACCCAGAGTGAAAAACCCCAGGGCCAATATGGGGAAAAAAAAATCTGGGAAATTCCTCTCCGATCCCCTGAGGCGATCGAAACGAGTCCAGGAGATCACAATGGCCCTGATCGGAAAATGCTTCCCAACCCTAGTCATTTCCACTTCCATGAACACCATATGAATTCCCTGCCCCCGAGACAGGTTCCCAACAGGTTCCCAACTATCCGCAGTAACCTCCTGACTCCGAAGCGAGAGTACTATCCATTGAGCCACGTGAAGTTATAAGACCATAAGAAGTTGGAGCAGAAGTAGGCCATTCGGCCCATTGTGTCTGTCCTGCCATTCAATGAGATCATGACTGATTGGATATGATAATCCTCAACTCCACTTTCCCGCCTTATCCCCATAACTCTCAATTCCCTAACTGATTAAAAATCTGTCCATCTCAACTTTGAACATACTTAATGACCCAGCCTCTACATCCCTCTGCGGTAAAAAATTCCACTGATTCACTACCCTCTGAGAGAAGAGATTCCTCCTCATCTGTGCAGCATGGTGGCACAGTGGTTAGCACTGTTGCCTCACAGCGCCAGGGACTCGGGTTCGATTCCCGCCTCAGGTCATTGCCTGTGTGGAGCTTGCACATTCTCCCCGTGTCTGCGTGGGTTTCCTCCCACAGTCCAAAGATGTGCGGGTTAAGTTGATTGGCCATGCTAAATTGACCGTAGTATCAGGGGGATTAGCCAGGTAAACAAGTGGAATTATAGGAATAGGGCCTGGGTGGGATTGTGGTCGGTGCAGACTTGATGGGCCGAATGGCCCCCTTCTGCACAGTACAGAATCTATGATCTCTGTCTTAAATGGATGCCTCTTTACTCTGAGAGTACACCCTCTAGTCGTAGACTCACCCACAGGGTAAACAACCTTTCAACATCTACCCTATCAAAACCCCAGAGAATTTGCATGTCTTGATAAGATTGGCTCTCATTTTTCTAAACTTCCCTCGAACCTTCAATTCCCTTACTGATTAAAAGTCTGTCTATCTCAGTCTTGAACATGGGTAACGACCCGACCTCTACATCCCTTTGCGGTAAAGAATCCCACAGATTCTCTTCCCTCTGAGAGACAAAATTCCTCCTCATATCTGTCTTAAATGGGTGACCCCCCTGACTCTGAGATGAGGCCCATGGACCTAGATTCTCCCACGGAAACTCCCAACGGAGGCGGAAAGGCATCAGGTATTGGCCCCGATGCCAACCTACCAAACTTCCAGGCCATACCATCCCATACCTCGCCTCCTGCGGGGGCAGAAGATGTTGGCTGATGATCCTTCTTGGTTTTCCTGGCTGGAATATCAGTGAATTGCTCGAGTTGGTGCCCTGCCTGAGGCAACAGGCCTGAACTTCCTTCCATTTGAAATATTACAGGTGTTATGACACAGAGGTTAATCCTCTTTACCGCGTGTCATAATCTGCTACAATTATTTGGGAAGGTGTTATCTGTTCCTAATTATTGGTCAGAGATTCATTAATGTAAAGGCCTGATTTTGCTTTAAGTGAATAATTAACAAGGTATTTTATTTAAATAACTAGGAACTTTAACTAAACAAGTAACATATTAACCAAGGTACGTTTTGACTGAAATGCTGTTCGAATAATACAAGGAACATTCATTACCAAAACAGTAATAATGGTATCTTAGTCACTCTCAAAAAAATATACATAACGAGGTCTGATAGCGTTCGCAAGTTTTGGAGTTCTTCGGCAGTTTTCCGCTGTCTGTAAGGTTCTTCGGACTCGATATCCCTCTGTTAGATAGCTGGATAATTCTCTTAGGAGCTGTTTACACTCGCAGGGTGGCGTGCTTCGCTAGAGAGGAATGGTGGCCTTTTGACTGGCTACCCTGGCATTTCGAGATGTTCTCACATCTTGTTCTCTCTTGAAAAGACTGTTGCTTTGGCCTTTATACCTGCTATGACCTCTCAATTTTCTTACCCCATGATTGGTGTGATGCTATCAATGCTATCAAATTCAAATCTGATGGGCTATTAATAGCTGAGTGTCTTCTTTAAAGATGTGGAGATGCCGGCGTTGGACTGGGGTAAACACAGTAAGACGTTTAACAACACCAGGTTAAAGTCCAATAGGTTTATTTGGTAGCAAAAAACCAAATAAACCAGTTGGACTTTAACCTGGTGTTGTTAAACGTCTTACTGTGTCTTCTTTAAACTCATAGGCTAACAAAAATGCAAAAACCTGCAGAACCGGTTACGAAGGCAACCCTGATGCTTTTGGTCCTTTTAAAACAAATGTTGCAACCTGCAGTCTGTGTTTACTCTGCATTTTAGCACAAAACAGCTTTTAAAGGGACCACGCACTGGCCCTTTCCCGCTAACATTTTTTTTAAACATTCTTTTATATCTTTATAAACATTCTTTATATCCTTACAAACTCAACCTCACAACACAGGGGTTCCAGTCCGCCTGGCTTTCAAACGTTTGCTGGGCCCCAGGTGATCAGGTGGCTGCAGAACGAGAAAATCCCCCCTCATGTTTGTGTGGCAAAGCAGATTAGCAACTGTGCAAAGAAATTCCATCCATTAAGAGAGGAGGAGGATGTTTGGTTAATGTTTCGATTGCGTGAGGAGGTTATTACAGAGCACAGTAAACCTACTCAGAGGGTGGAATAAGTGGGTGAATTGTTTTTTAAAGCTCCCCTAATCGTAACAACCGGAATGTAAGTATAAGAGGAGCTCATTAAGTGCCTTGAGTCAATTTAGTCATTCAATTAGGTCACGGCATTTCACAACAGCTACCCGTTCTGATTCCGTAACCCTTGATATCCTGGTCTAACAAAAATCCTTCAATTTCTTTTTGAAATGTTTAATTGACTCCAAACTTTGACAGCTTTTTGGGGATGAGAGTCCCGGGCTTTGTCTAGCTTTTATGTGAAGACTTGCTTCCCGATATCATCCCTGAGGAACCTAACTTCTAAGTTAACCGGGTGATGCACTATCAATCGAGTCAAGACTAGTTGTGAGCAAGACAAATAGGCTTTTATTAGCAAGAACTTGGAGCCATCCCTGTTGGAGATCTGGTCTGTACTGAAGGCTAGGGGGAGGAGCCACCGCCTTTATACCCGGACCAGGGGGAGGAGTCTTGGGCGGAACCGACAGGGATGTACCACATATACAGGTAATAATAAATACTAACTAACAGTGGTTAACCACCACAGATAACAGTGGTTTACCACACCGGGTGCTCCGGTTTCCTCCCACAGTCCGAAAGACGTGCTGGTTAGGGTGCATTGGTCATGCTAAATTCTCCCTCAGTGTACCCGAACAGGCACTGCAGTGTGGCGACCAGGGGATTTTCACAGTAACTTCATTGCAGTGTTAATGTAAGCCTACTTGTGAGAAATAAATAAACTTTAAATCTGAGCCATTATTAAATTATGGTTTTGATGTAGCCACAGCAGATACAAAGTCAAAACCAGGCTCCATAGGTAATTCTGACTATGCTTAATTGCCCCTTAGTGTCCAAAGATGTGTATCTTAGGGGAATTAGTGGGGTAAATACATGAGGTTACGGGAAAAGGATGGGGGTGGACCTTGTTAAGATGCTCTGTCGGAGAGTTGGTGCAGGTTTGATGGTCCGAATGGCTTCCTTCTGCACTGTAGGGATTCTATGATTAATTGTTAGACCTAGCCCTTGACTCCTTAACTAAATTGCCCTTAATTCACCTTGAACTGAGTAGTCTGCTAACCACTACGCCACCACGCTATCCAGGTACTACATGGGTGCGTTGGTAAATACGGTGAAGAGTAGGAAGAGGATAACTATAAGGCAGCCATTGTTGCTGATGACCTTGGAATGCCAAATATTGTGGTGGCAACAATACTTTCCTAGCCGAGCGATTCAACAATAATATACAGGGTGCGTGCATCATCACAAATACTAGGAAGGCCTCATTGATAACATTTGATATCAAGTTCACCAAATCACAGCTGTGGTGTAAACAATCCCATGTTACAAAATGAGACTGCTGTATCTCCACAATATCATTCATTTCCTGGACAGATGTTTGGTTTTTGTTTTCTTCCCTCATGGGATGTGGGTGTCACTGGCTGGGCCAACGTTTGTTACCCATCCCTGATTGACCCTTGAACTGAGTAGTCTGCTTAAACATTGCATAGGGTACCCACATTGCTGTGGATATAGAGTCACATAGAATCACTGAATCCCTACAGTGCAGAAGAAGGCCATTCAGCCCATCGAGTCTGCCCCACTCTCTTTCAGAACATCTACCCAGGCCCTATCCCCGTAATCCCACATATTTACCTTACAAATTCTCCTAACCTATACGTCCTGGGACAGTAAGGAACAATTTAGCATGACCAATCCACCTAACCTGCACATCTTTGGAGTGTGGGAGGAAACCCATGCAGATACGGGAAGAACATGCAGACTCCGCACAGGTAGTGACCCAAGGCTGGGTGCCTGGCATTGTGAGACCGCAGTGCTAACCATTACGCCACCATGCCACCCTCATTAGGTCAGACCAGGTAAGGATGGCAGATTTCCTTCCCTAAAGAACATTAGTGAACCAGGTGGATTTTTCCAACAATTGACAATGGTTTCATGGTCATCAGAAGATTTTATTTCCAGATTCTTATGAAATTCACATTTCACCAACTGGCATGCCTGGGATTTGAACATGGGTCCACAGAGCATTACATTGGGTGCAGAAGTTTACACTCCCCTGCTCTAAAACACCCTAGGTCCCCCCGCCAAGGTTGGGTTCCTAGGCGTGTAGGGAGCAAAACATTACTTGGGGATCCCTCCGGGATCCCACCCCAAATGCAATGTCATAGTGGGGCAAGCAGGGGCAGGGACAGGAAACCCACCCCCATCCCTGTTAAGGCCTTTAAGTAGCCACTTTACTCTCCCTGACACTAAGGGCAATTTAGCATGGCCAATCAGGGCCAAGTTTGGTCTTATCTGTGCAGTTATGTGAGCCTGCCTTGTGACTCAGTGCGTGTTATCTGTGTGTGTTTACATGTACAAGTACGTGCGTTATCTACACTGTTAAAGTTGAACTCTGGGACACTAATTGTTCGTCACACCTTCGGGAAAGTAGGTCTGGCCGGCAGTTGGCTCGAATAAGAGAAAAAAGTATTGACTACCATTATCTCGCTTGGGAGCTGTGATATCTCTGAATGGGACTCACTGTAGCTTTGAGTTATGAAGGATTTATTATCAGAATATTTATATATGTACAAGCAATGGTCTTCAAAACTGCAATATTGTTCTCTTTTCCCTGGCTCCAACTGAGGTTCCTCCCCAACTCAGGACATGAACCCTTGCACATGATTGTCTTCCTGCACTGCCTCTCCAGAGGGTCTGGCCTGATCACGTGGTCCCCTTAAAGGAGCTACGCTACCATTGGACTGCACTCACATCGATAGCATAACTCTAAAACATTCCTTATCCTGTTTTACTGGCAGCTCATAAGAAATACATTAATATGGTGGTTAATATGGGTAACATGGTGGCACAGTGGTTAGTACTGCTGCCCCACAGTGCCAGGGACCCGGGTTCAATTCCTGCCTTGAGTCACTGCCTGTGCGGAGTCTGCATGTTCTCCCATGTCTGCGTGGGTCTCCTTCAGGTGCTCCGGTTTCCTCCCACAGTCTAAGTGCAGTGCAGGTTGGGTGGATTAGCCATGATAAATTGCCCCTTGGCGTCCCAAGATGTGTAGATTAGTTGGGATTAACCATGCTAAATGTGTGGGGTTACGGAGATAGGGCGGGGGGGAGAAGGCCTGGGTAAGATATTCTGCGAGACAGTCAGTGCAGACTCGATGGGCCGAATGTCCTCCTTTTGCACTGTAGGGATTCTATGGAATACTTTTCCTTTCAAAATATCTGTCAGGCAATATTAGTAAGGTGATAATATTTGGGGCGGCATGGTGGCACAGTGGTTAGCACTGCTGCCTCACAGCGCCAGGGACCTGGGTTCAATTCCCGGCTTGGGTCACCGTCTGTGCGGAGTCTGCATGTTCTCCCCATGTCTGCGTGGGTTTCTTCCGGGTGCTCCGGTTTCCTCCCACACTCCAAAGTGAGGTTAGGTGGATCGGCCATGCTAAATTGCCCCTTAGTGTCAGAGGGACTAGCTAGGGTAAATGCATGGGGTTATGGAGATAGGGCCTGGGTGAGATAGGTGCAGACTTGATGGGCCAAATAGCCTGCACTGTAGGGATTCTGTGATCCTATAAGATGGTGGATAGAATTGAATTTTAACAAAAAGTGAGAGTTATCAATGGAAAATTATGTTCAATACTTAGCTAGGAACGTGGTACAACTGCCAACTAATATCATTGAAATGATGGTTAATTCTTCTGTGTACTCTATTCTACGCCTTCCTCCCACATTCCCCTCTTTGAGATGATGTTTTCAGCAATTGCTCAATGGCAACAACTGGCTGTCTGAAGGAAACTGTGGGACTTTCATATTCTCCATTTCATCTTCTGCTGAGAACACTCTCCGACTCAAAGACATGGAACCGGATTTCCTTGTTAAAATCTACTTCTTTGGACCTGAGCGTCTTAGGCATTTATTGCCCATCTCCTGTTGCTGCCATCTTGATTGAACTGAGTTCTTTGCTGGGCCATGTTATTTGGTGTGACCCTGTTGATGATGGACTGGAGTCACTAATAGGCCAACCTGGGTAAGGAGGGCAGGTTTGTTTCCCTAGAGGCCTTTCACAGAATCACCGAATAGTAACTGTGCAGGAGGCTATTGGGCCCATTGTGTTTGCACTGGCTCTCCAAACGAGCATTTTTAAAAATTCATTCATGGGACAAGGCTGGCCAGTGTTTATTGCCCATCCCAAGTTGCCCGAGGGCAGTTAAGAGTCAACCATATTGCTATGGCTCTGGAGTCACATGTAGTAAGAAGTCTCACAACACCAGGTTAAAATCCAACAGGTTTATTTGGTAGCACAAGCAACTAGCTTTCGGAGCGCTGCCCCTTCATCAGATAAGTGCAATTTACCATTTACATTTACCACTTACCTGATGAAGGGGCAGCGCTCCAAAAGCTAGTTGCTTGTGCTACCAAATAAACCTGTTGGACTTTAACCTGGTGTTGTGAGACTTCTTACTGTATTTACCCCAGTCCAACGGCAGCATCTCCACATCATGGTCACATGTAGGCCAGACCAGGTAAGGACGGCAGATTTCCTTCCCTAAAGGACTTTGGTGAACCAGACAGGCTTTTCCAACAATCGACAATGGTTTCATGGATCATCAGTAGACTCTTAATTCCAAATTTTGTTTTGGATTCAAATTCCACCATTTGCCCAGGTTCTGCACCCTCTCCAATGCATTCACATCCTTCCCATAGTGGGCGGAATTCTCCCGTCCTGCCCACCACAAGAAACGTCCGTTGACCTCTCGGGCAGGATTTTCCGACCTTGGAGCGAGTGCGGCTGGAAAATTCCGTGCAGTGTGTCAACTAGAACTGTACACAATATTCCAACTAAGATCTAACTAGTATCTTGTTCAGCATAACCCCTTCACTCTCATACCGGTTGAGATTTTAATGACAATCTGGTGACCTCTTGTTCACTTTTACCAATGGCAAAGTTTTATTTGCCTAGATTGAAAATAAAACCCAATCCAAAATCTCAAGTTACATTCGGTGGGTTATTAATCCAGGCCTCTGCGACATTCATAATGGGTGCATGGGTAGTTCATTCGTAAATGGCAAAATAATGCTTGTTCTATTTTATATGACTTTAATCTTTGATGGTCAAAGGGAATATGCAAATATCATTAATTAGACCAGCCGTTGCTTGAATATTCTACTTAATTTCATTGTAATATATCCAGTCAGACATCCCTGTTCCAGTTGATTAGTAAAATATGAGGCTTTATTCCCACAGAGAAACACGTTATTTACATTCATTAATGTGGTTGTTTAATCTCGGAGCTTTGATCAGTACGTTTTCCAAAATATTAAAATGTTATTTATTTTTAATTTGTTCTTGTGCTACGTGCATCGCTGGCAAGGCCAGTATTTATTGGGCATCACTAACTGAGGGTGGCAGTGAGCTGCTTTCCTGAACCGCTGTAGTCCATGTGGTGTAGGTACACCCACAGTGCTGTTAGGGACGGAGTTACAGAATTTTGACCCAGCGACAGTGAAGGAACACCGATATATTTCCAAGTCAGGATGGTGAGTGGCAAGAAGGGGAACTTGTAGATGGTGGTGTTCCCATGTATCTGCTGCCCTTGTCCTTCTAGATGGTCACAGTAAGAAGTCTCACAACATCAGGTTAAAGTCCCAACAGGTTTATTTGGTATCCAGAGCTTTCGGAGTGCTGCTCCTTCATCAGGAGAGTGGAAAGTTGGGTTCACAAACACGGCATATATAGGCAAAGACTCAATTGCAAGATAATGGTTGGAATGCGAGTCTTTACAAGTCTTTACAGGTACAGACAGTGTGAGTGGAGAGAGGGATAATCACAGGTTAAAGAGGTGTGAATTATCTGAAGTCAGAACAGTTAGTAGGATTTTGCAAGCCCAGGCCAAATGGTGGGGATTACATGTAGTGCAACAAGAACCCAAGATCCCGGTTGAGGCCATCTCATGCATGCGGAACTTGGCTATCTGTTTCCGCTTGGCGATTCTGTGTTGAGTGTTTTGAAGGCCGCTTTGGAGAACGTTTACCCGAAGATCAGAGGCTGAATGCCCTTGACTGCTGAAGGGTTCCCCGAAAGGAAGGGAAACTTCTAGATGGTAGAGGTTGCGGGTTTGGAAGGTGCTGTCTAAGGAGCCTTGGTGAGTTCCTACAGTGTATCTTGTAGGCGGTATACACTGCTACCACTGTGCATTGGTGGTGGAGGGTTTACTGAAATGGATGGGATGCCAATCAAACCGGGCTGCTTTGTCCTGGATGGTGTTGAGCTTCTTGGAGAGTATTCCATCACACTCCTGACTTGTTCCTTGTAGAAAACATCCTTTCTGGATATATCACAACTTGGTGTGGTTCCTTTTCTGACCAAGACCGTAAGAAACTACAAAGGGTTGTGAACATAGCCCAGTCCAACACGCAAACGAAACTCCCATCCATTGACTCCGTCTACATTTCCTGCTGCCTCGGAAAAGCAGCCAGCATAATCAAGGACCCCATGCACCCCAGACATACTGTCTTCCACTTTCTTCCATCGGGCAAAAGATACAAAAGTCTGAAGTCATGTACCAACCGACTCAAGAACAGCTTCTTCCCTGCTGCTGTCAGACTTTTGAATGGACCTACCCCGTATTAAGTTAATCTTTCTCTACAGCCTAGCTATGACTGTAACACTACATTCTGCACTCTCTCCTTTCCTTCTCTATGAACGGTATGCTTTGTCTGTATAGCGCACAAGAAACAATTCTCTTCACTGTATCCCAATACATGTGACAATAATAAATAAATAGATGGTGGACAGGCTTTGGGAAGTCAGGAGGTGAGTTACTCACTGCAGAATTCCTAGCCTCTGACCTGCTCTTATAGCCCCAATATTGGAATGGTTGGTCTAGTCATTATTTGAGTCGATGGTGTTATTAGCTTTGAATCCTGTGGTTGGAAACCATTTTTTGAGAAACAAACGCTAGTGTAACTCAAGCAAGTGCATAAGAAAACAGGAACAGGTCTTCAGTTGTTTTAGCACTCACTGGGTGGTTTAATCTATCATTCCCCAGCTCTCAAGTCAATTATTCTACAAACATGGAGCAGAACAATATCTGAAATAATTAAATAAAAGCAAATTACTGCGGATGCTGGAATCTTTGACAAAGGGTCACCTGGAGTCCAAACGTCTACTCTTTTCTCTCCTTACAGATGCTGTCAGACCTGCTCCAGCATTTTCTCCGCTGGAATATTAATCATCTCAGCCATGATGTGATTATCCAAGGAGAAATCAATCTCATTGTGATTGTGATGGACGCGCTATACTGAGAACAAACTATGCCTGTAGGCGCCAGTCAAATGAAAATGCCTTTCATAGAATCGCTATAATGCAGAAGGAGGCCATTCAGCCCATCGAGCCTGCACCAACCACAATCCCACTCAGGCCCTATTCCCATAATCCCATGCATTTTACCCTGCTGACCTCCCTGACACTAAGGGTCAATTTAGCGTGGCCAATCCACCTAACCCGCCACATCTTTGGACTGTGGGAGGAAACCAGAGCACCCGGAGGAAACCCACGCAGACACAGGGAGAACGTGCAAACTCCACACAGACGGTGACCCAAGCCAGGAATCGAATCTGGGTCCCTGGCGCTGTGAGGCAGCAGTGCTAACCACTGTGCCACCGTGCCACTGTGCCCACCCAATGAAAATTCAGTCAGCCCTGATTTGCAAGTACCATGGAGGCAAATGAGAAAATACATTTCAAATAGATATGGATATCCAAGGAGGTTAAAAGAGATTTTTTTAAAAAAGGTGAGTGGATGCTGGCTTTGGCAATGGTGTTATTCTTTGATTTCATTTGATGTTTTTTGATTTGATTTATTATTGGGATAGAGTAAAAAGTATTGTTTCTTGCGTGCTATACAGAGAAAACATACCATTCATAGAATACACAGAGGAGAATGAAAGGAGAGGGGGTGCAGAATGTAGTGTTACAGGCCTAGCTAGGGTGTAGAGAAAGATCAACTTAATAAGACCATAAGACATAGGAGCAGAATTAGGCCACTCAGCCCATCGAGTCTGCTCCACCATTCAATCATGGCTGATATTTTTGTCATCCCCATTCTCCTGCCTTTTCCCCATAACCTCTGATCCCCTTATTCATCAAGAACCTATCTATCTCTCTCTTAAAGACACTCAATGACCTGGCCTCCACAGCCTTCTGCGGCAAACAGTTCCACAGGTTCACCACTCTCTGGCTGAAGAAATTCCTCCTCATCTCTGTTTTAAAGCATTGTCTCTTTAGCCTGAGGTTGTGCCCTCTGGTTCTAGTTTTTCCTACTAGTGGAAACATCCTCTCTACATCCACTCTATCCAGGCCTCGCAGTATCCTGTAAGTTTCAATAAGACCCCCCTCATCCTTCTAAACTCCAACGGGTACAGACCCAGAGTCCTCAACTGTTCCACATGCGACAAGCTCCTCATTCCAGGGATCATTCTTGTGAACCTCCTCTGGACCCTTTTCAAGGCCAACACATCCTTCCTTAGATCCAGGGCCCAAAATTGCTCACAATACTCCAATTGGAGTCTGACCAGAGCCTTATACAGTCTCAGAAGTACATCCCTGCTCTTGTATTCTAGCCCTCTTTACATGAATGTTAACATTGCATTTGCCTTCCTAACTACTGACTTGAACTTGCATGTTAAGAGAATCTTGAACAATGACTACCAAGTGCCTTTGTGTTTCTGATTTCCTAAGCATTTTCCCATTTAGAAAATAGTCTATGTCTCCATTCCTCCTTCCAAAGTGCATAACTCACACTTTTCCACATTGTATTCCATTCTGCCACTTCTTTGCCCACCCTCCTAACCTGTCCAAGTCCTTCTGCAGCCCCCCTGCTTCCTCAATACTATCTGTCCCTCTACATATCTTTGTATCATCTTAACAACAGTGCCTTCAGTTCCTTCCTCCAAATTGTTCATGTATATTGTGAAAAGTTGTGGTCCCAGCACTGACCCCTGACCACTAGTCACCGGCTGCCATCCTGAAAAAGACCCCTTTATCTCCACTCTCTGCCTTCTGCCAGTCAACCAATCCTCTATCCATGCCAGGATCTTACCCTTAACACCATGGGCATTTAACTTATTTAACAGTCTCTTATGCGATACCTTGTCAAAGGCCTTCTGGAAATCTAAATAAATCATGTCCACTGCTTTTCCTTTATCTAACTTCCTTGTTACCTCCTCAAAGAACTCTAACAGATTTGTCAGACATGATCTCCCCTTGACAAAGCTGACTCAGTCCTACTTTATCATGCACTTCCAAGTACTTTGCGATCTCATCTTTAATAATGGACTCTAAAATGGGATGGCACGGTAGCACAGTGGTTAGCAGGAGCGGTATGGTAGCACAGTGGTTAGCACTGCTGCTTCACAGCTCCAGGGTCCCGGGTTCGATTCCCGGCTTGGGTCACTGTGTGGAGTTTGCACATTCTCCTCGTGTCTGCGTGGGTTTCCTCCGGGTGCTCCGGTTTCCTCCCATAGTCCAAAGATGTGCGGGTTAGGTTGATTGGCCAGGTTAAAAATTGCCCCTTAGAGTCCTGAGATGCATAGGTTAGAGGGATTAGCGGGTAAATATGTGGGGGTAGGGCCTGGGTGGGATTGTGGTCGGTGCAGACTCGATGGGCCAAATGGCCTCCTTCTGCACTGTAGGGTTCTATGATTCTAAAATGTTACCAATGACCGAAGTCAGGCTAACCGGCCTATAATTTCCCATCTGCTGCCTCCCTCCCTTCTTAAACAGCGGTGTTACATTCGCTACTTTCCAGTCCTCTGGGACCCTCTCTGCCTCCAGCGATTCCTGAAAGACCACCACCAATGCCTCCACAATTTCCTCAGCTATCTCTTTTAGAACCCTGGGTTATAGTCCATCCGGTCCAGGTGATTTATCCACCTTCAGACCTTTCAGTTTCCCCAGAACCTTCTCCTTAGTGATGGCCGCTACACTCACCTGTGCCTCTGACTCTCCTGGAGCTCTGGCATCCCACTGGTGTCTTCCACCGTGACAACTGATGCAAAGTAACTATTCAATTCCTCTGCCATTACTTTGTTTCTTATTATTACTTCTCCAGTCTCATTTTCCAGTGTTCCAATCACTATTTTTGCCTCTCTCTTACCTTTTATATATTGAAAAAAACTCTTCCTATCTTCTTTTATATTACTAGCTAGCATACATTCATATTTCATCTTCTCCCCCTTATTGCTTTTTTAGTCATCCTCTGCTCACTTTTAGAGGCTTTCCAATCCTCTGCCTCCCCACTAATACTTGCCACTTTGTATGCTTTTTCTTTTTCTTTTATGCTGTCCTTGACTTCCCTTGGTAGGTTCATAAGGTAGGTTCATTCAAAAGTCTAATGGCAGCAGGGAAGAAGCTGTTCTTGAGACAGTTGGTACGTGACCTCAGATTGTTGTATCTTTTTCCCGATGGAAGAAGGTGGAAGGGAGAATGTCCGGGGTGTATAGGGTCCTTGATTATGCTGGCTGCTTTTCCGAGGCAGCGGGAATTGTAGACGGAGTCAATGGATGGGAGGCTGGTTTGAGTGATGGGCTGGGCTACATTCACGATCCTTTGTAGTTTGTTGTGGTCTTAGACAGAGCAGGAGCCATACCAAGCTGTGATACAACCAGAAAGGGTGCTTTCTACGGTGCATCTGTAAAAATTGGTGAGAGTCGTAGTGGACATGCCAAATTTCCTTAGCCTTCAAATCTCCCAAGAGAATTCTTTAGTGCGTGACAGCGTGGGTTCAAGGAAAAGCAAATTGGGCACAAAAGGCTTTGCAAAGAAAAATGCAGATGTCACACGCAAGATGCATGAGAACGAGAGGGTTTGGCACGATTCATTCTCTCAGTCCACACTGTACAACATTGTGTTGAGTGTGAAGGGCATGGCTGCTCAGAGGAAAAACAAATCACACTCGAAATTTGGCTTCGAGAGAATAAAATCCTTTATTCTTCAGGGTATCTCCTCTCATTCTCTCGCACGAACCCGGGAACAAGGCAGCCTGAACTGCTCAAACCTAAACCTCTGATTTAAGCAACAAAACAGCAGTCTGAGTTAGCTACACTATTGGCCCAATGGCAATTGTGTCCCCGACATTTAGTTCAAGCGCTGGGTTTAGAATGAATCGGTGTAAAAAATTGAATCAATGCGGATTGAAAGATTATAAAGGTAGGAATGGGCCACCATCTGCTCAGGGCAGCAAAGAGATGGCGTCATATAGTCCCTACAGTGTAGAAGGAGGCCACTCAGCCCATCGAGTCTGCACTGACCACAATCCCACCCAGGCCCTTTCCCCATAACCCCACGTATTTACCCTAGCTAGTCCCCCTGACACTAAGGGGGAATTTAGCATGGCCTATCCACCTAAACTGCACATCTTTGGACACTAAGGGGCAATTTAGCACGGCCAATCCACCTAACCTGCACATCTTTGGACTGTGGGAGGAAACTGGAGCACCCGGAGGAAACCCACACAGACATTGGGAGAATGTGCAAACTCCGCACAGACAGTGACCCAAGGCTGGGAATCGAACCCGGGTCCCTGCCATTGTGAGGCAGCAGTGCTAACCATTGTGCCACCGTGCCGCCCACTAGTCAGACATTCACTTGCCCAGAGACGTCCTGCCAGCTTTCACAGGGCAAGTCGCTGTCAAAGAACCAGTCCAAAAAAAGTGTAATTCCCTCAACAGGTCTTCAGAGAGAAATTGGATGAATTGACTACCCTGAGCTGCTGTGCAGAGAGTTTTGTGATTAATACCTTGAACAATCGACCTGTTTGAATTTGAACAACGCTGGGCAGTTAACTGTTCCGCGCTGCATTCTCCATGGCAACACTTCCACCAATCCAAGTCCACTTACCAATCAATCAGCACCCTCCTCTCATAAATTGTTGCTCCCCCATTACAGTTGAAAGATTCTCGCGAGCTGATGAGGTCGATGAGGTTCCTTTAATTAATTTTACGGGACATGGGCGTCGCTGGCTGGGCCCAACACTTATCGCCCAGCCCTAACTGCCCTCCACTTCGAAGGGCAGTTGAGAGTCAACCACATTGCTGTAGCTCTGGAATTACAAGGAGGCCAGACCGGGTAAGGACGGCAGATTTCCTTCACACACGGTGGCACAGTGGTTAGCACTGCTGCCTCACGGCATCAGAGGCCCAGGTTCGATTCCCGGTTCGGGTCTCTGTCTGTGCGGAGTCTGCATGTTCCACTATGGGGTAGGGGGGGTCGGGTGGGGCACCATTGGCGGGACTGGAAGATCCTGCCAGCAGAAAGGGCTGGAAAATATATAAATTCAGCTCAATATATAAATTCAAATTCTTATTCTCTCAACTGTATCAGTAATTTCTGAGGCACGGTGGTATTGTGTGATGATACTGTGCTATTGATATACATTTTATGTCTCTGTAGAATGTTTTAAGATTCAGTCATTTTTTCCAGTCAGTATGTCTGGAAAGACGTGCTGGTTAGGTGCATTGGCCATGCTAAATTCTCCCCCTGTGTACCCAAACAGGCGCCTGTGGCGATCAGGGGATTTTCATAGTAACTTCATTGCAGTGTTAATGTCAGCCTACTTTTGACATTACTAAACTTAATCTGGTTGAGTTGGTTTTGGGATAAACATTGGCACTCAGTAAAATCTCCCTATTCTTCTTCATGTTGGGCTGTTGTTGAATCTTTTGCATACATGTTAAAGGGCAGTCAGAGCCTGAGCTTGAAGTTGTATCTGGAACGTGGCACATCCGATAGTGCAGCTCTCTCAGAACCGCACTTAAGTGTCAGATTAGATGAATGTGAAGCCTTCTATACTCAGAGACAGAGAGTGCTGCCGCTGAGGCAAGGCTGACACCTTGAGGATATACAGGAAACCTGCTATCGAGACCACCGGGCGGCACAGTGCTTAGCACTGCTGCCTCACAGCATCAGGGACCCAGGTTCAATTCCAGCCTCGGGTCACTGTCTGTGTGGAGTTTGTACATTCTCCCCAGTGTCTGTATGGGTTTCCTCCGGGTGCTCCGGTTTCCTCTCACAGTCCGAATGACGGGCTGGTTAGGGTGCGTTGGCCGTGCTAAATTCTCCCCCGGTGTACCTGAACAGGCGCCAGAGTGTGGAGACTAGGGGATTTTCACAGTAACTTAAAGTAAAGTTTATTTATTAGTCACAAGTAGGCTTACATTAACACTGCAGTGAAGGTACTGTGAAAATCCCCTAGTCGCCACACTCCATCGCCTGTTCGGGTACACCGGGGCGGAATTTAGCATGGCCAATTCACATAACCTGCACATCTTAGGATGTTGGGAGGAAACCTGAGCACCCGGAGGAAACCCACGCAGACACGGGGAGAATGTGCAGACTCCGCACAGACAGTGACCCAAGCCGGGAATCGAATCCGGGTCCCTGGCGCTGTGAGGCAGCAGTGCTAAACACTGTGCCACCGTGCCGTCCCAACTTCATTGCGATATTAATGTAAGCCTACTTGTGACACTGATAAATAAACCTTAAAAACATTGTGAAAATATTTGATTGCAGGGGAAGATTTCGACCGCACGTCATTTCAATTTCCGCATGTGGTTGAAACTGAGACAGATCAACAAAATGTGGAAGTCAGAATTCACAACAGGAAGTATTTTATATCTCGCCCCCTGAAAGCATTAATA
Organism: Mustelus asterias; assembly: GCF_964213995.1. NCBI lineage: Eukaryota > Metazoa > Chordata > Chondrichthyes > Carcharhiniformes > Triakidae > Mustelus > Mustelus asterias. Next base: position 92,643,364 of record NC_135815.1, on the reverse strand, counting down.
TTCCAGAAATAAGGTCATTCTTATCTCTGGGCAAAGGGACTTTCATAGATTGTTCGGGTAAGTGAGAAAAGTCCAGAGAAATTACACGGGGAATCTACAACTTATTAAAACACGTATCAGGCACATTTTGTCTATTTTATTCTGTGCTGCCATTAAGGTCACAGAGATAAATGTTTCTCCCAGAGGGCTGTGCGAACTCGCTGTCCCAGAAGGCAGTGGGGCGGGGACATCGGATATCTTTAAGGTGGAGGTGGATAGATTCTTGTGAGGCAAGGGAATCAAAGGTTATCGGGAGTTTGAAACACAAACAGGTCAGCCATGATCTTATTGAATGGTGGAGCAGGCTCGAGGTGCCTACTTCTGCCTGGATTTTGTGTGTTTGCAAACAGCTTCTGCCAGACTTTAATGCTGCTACTTTTGGGTGTGTAGGTAAGGGATTAGTCTCACACAAGTTATAGAGATGGCACCAATTATTTTAAAAGGGAAGAGGTGTTTCTTTTTAAATCAACCCTGCAAATTTCGTATATCTGATCCCATTGGGCAGCACGGTGGCACAGTGGTGAGCACTGCTGCCTCACAGCACCAGGGACCCGGGTTCGATTCCCGGCTTGGGTCACTGTCTGAGTAGAGTTTGCACATTCTCCCCGTGTCTGCGTGGGTTTCCTCCGGGTGCTCCGGTTTCCTCCCACAGCCCGAAAGACGTGCTGGTTAGGTGAGTTGGCCATGCTTAATTCTCCCTCAGTGTAACCCAAACAGACGCCGGAGTGTGGCGACTAGGGGATTTTCACAGTAACTTCATTGCAGTGTTAATGTAAGCTTACTTGTGACACTAATAAATAAACTTTAGACCATTATTTTGCACAATTTAGAGGAAGTTAACATTTATGTAACTGTTTTGATGAGAAATTAATAGAAAAAGTTGAACATTATTTAATTCCTCCACAAAACACTGAATGGTTTTGAGTTTTAAAAAAGTGTAGTTAGTATGTGTTGACACCTGTGTGTCAGATTAAACATGCCCTTCATCCAATAAACTTTATTAAAACTGAGGAACAGAAAATTATAAAATCAGTCAGGCGTCATTATACCTCGATTGTAGGACTTAAATGTGCCCTTTGAGTTTCAAATAAATGGAAAAGATGTATTTTCTTTTTAAAGCAAAACAATGGTCTAAAGTTTATTTATTATTGTCACAAGTAGGCTTACCTTAACACTGCAATGAAGTTACTGTGAAATCCCCTAGTCGCCACACTCCAGCGCCTGTTCGGGTGCACAAGGGAGAATTTAGCATGGCCAATGCACCTAACCTGCACATCTTTGGACACAAAGGGGCAATTTACCATGGCCAATCCACCTAACTAGCACATCTTTGGACACTAAGGGGCAATTTAGAGTCAGTGCAGAGTTGATGGGCTGAATGGCCTCTTTCTGCATTGTAGTGATTCTATGGATTTTGTGTTACTGGGCTAGAAATCCTCTAGTCGCCACACTCCGGAGCCTGTTCGGGTACACTGAGCGAGAATTTAGCACGGCCAATGCACCCTAACCAGCACGTCTTTCAGACTCTGGGGGGAAGCCAGAGCACCCGGAGGAAACCCACGCAGACACGGGGAGAACGTGCAGACTCCGCACAGACAGTGGCCCAAGCCGGGAATGCGAACCCGGGTCCCTGGCGCTGTAAGGCAGCAGTGCTGACCACTGTGCCACCGTGCTGCCCAAGCAATTGCAAATCTTCTTATGAAGCTAGTACCTCTTCGCAACTATTGCAACACCATCTTAGGTGTGACATCGATAAAGTAAATCTATATTAGGTAGGTGGACTAACATCATTTGTTTGCATCTCGGCCGAATAAGGTAAACACTGCAGAAATGTGTGACAAATAAATATTATTGTGAGATGATTAGAATGAGAAATTGCTGATAATTTGCTGGAGATACTCAGCAGGCCTGACAGCCTCTGTGGAGAGAGAATAGAGCCAACGTTTCGAGTCTGGATGACCCATCATGAAAGCTGAGGAAGGGTCATCCAGACTCGAAGCGTTGGCTCTATTCTCTTCCCACAGATGCTGTCAGACCTGCTGAGATTTTCCAGCATTTTTCTGTTTTTGTTTCAGATTCCAGCATCCGCAGTATTTTGCGTTTGGCTCATAGTCTGACCGGTTCTGAACTGCAATCCAAGGGAGTGTGTTGTACATCCCTGGCGTCTGTCTTAGCACTGAAAGGGAATTGGTTCATTAAGGGAATCAAACATTCACGGGATTGAAACGGAAGGCTGGGTCATTACTGTAAGAAGCGATGGTGGCATTGTCGCTAATAGTGAAACCCAGGAGAATGCTCTGGGGACCCGAGTTCGAATCCCACTGTAGCAGATGGTGAAATTTGAATTCAATAAAAGTCTGGAATTAAAAGTCTAGCTACGACCCTGTTAAAGTTTATTTATTAGTGTCGCAAGTAAGGCTTACATTAACACTGCAATGAGGTTACTGTGAAATTCCCCCAGTCGCCACACTTCGATGCCTGATCGGGGTCAATGCACCCTAACCAGCGCGTCTTTCAGACTGTGGGAGGAAACCGGAGACAACCCACACAGATACGGGGAGAATGTGCAGATTCCACACAGACAGTCACCCAAGCCAGGAATTAGAACCCAGGTCCCTGGTGCTGTGGGGCAGCAGGGCTAACCATTGTGCCACCGTGTCGCCCATGTTGATTGTTGTTAGAAATCCATCTGGTTCGCTAAGATCCTTCGGGGAAGGAAACCTGCCATTTTTACCTGGTCTGACCAGGTTAACCAATGTGGTTGACTCTTAATTGGCCTACTCAGGGACAATTAGGGATAGGGAGTAGATGCTGATTCAGACAACAAGGCCCAAATCCCAGGAATGAATCTAAGCAAATCTGGAAACGTTCATTTACAAAGAAGCGCTTCGTAGATGTCATTGTGCTCAACAAAGCAGAACAATGGTCTTATACTGCCACCATGTGGTTATTAGCTTAAGTGCAATAGCAGCATTAGCCATTACCCAGGATGTAGTGAATACTCACCCAGAAGTCCTGATATCATATTGGATATTGCAGGGTAGGTAACAGCTTTGTCAGCTGAATCAGTAAGATGCTGGTGTGATGTTGGTTCTTTGCAGGGCCTTGACTGAGGCTGTCTCGAAATAGCAGCTGGTGTCTAAAAGATGTAACTCCCACTTTATATCAATTAAATATGAATGTTTTCCTTCAAAAGATACCTTCTTATGGTAAACTTTCTTCAGATTTATGCAAATTGTGGGGATTGAAGCTGATGATTATGGTGTCAAAGTGGGCTGACTAAACAGTAATTGGGCTGCCTACAGTTTCCTACCATTGATTTTGATTTAATTTGATTTATTATTGTCACATGTATCGGGATACAGTGAAAAGCATTGTTTCTTGCACAGTATACAGATAAAGCATACCATTCATAGAGTACATAGGGGAGAAGGAAAGGAGAGAGTGCAGAATGTGGTGTTACAGTCATAGCTAGGGTGTAGAGAAAGGTCAACTCAGTGCAAGATAGGTCCGTTCAAAAGTCTGACAGCAGCAGGGGAGAAGCTGTTCTTGAGTTGGTTGGTACATGACCTCAGAGTTTTGTATCTTTTTCCCGACAGAAGAAGGTGGAAGAGAGAATGTCCGGGGTGCGTGAGGTCCTTGATTATGCTGGCAATTGGCTCATTTGTGATTAGCAAAGGGCAATAAAAATCCCAGCCCAGCCAGAGACGCCCAGATCTGGTGAAAGGAATGAAAAAAGGATTTGCGTTACTAATCGCAGTTCTTCAGGAAGCACAGGCTTTGGATGGAGATTATTATTTTGGGAAATTATATTTCAGCTGACTCTGAAAGGGATTGAATGATTTAAAGATACTGAGAGGGGAGTGACTGGGATGGAGGGAGGCAAACGTCCTTCGAGGCTATTGGAAAGACTCTGATCTTTCAGGTTATATGGAGGGGGAAAGAGTGGAGAATAAAGTGCTGGGTGAAAGTGAGAGGAGACTGAATGCGGCAGCATGAAATAGAGTCAAACTGTGGGCGCAATTGAGCACGGCCAATCCACCGAACCCGCACATCTTTGGACTGTGGGAGGAAACCGGAGCACCCGGAGGAAACCCACGCAGACACGGGGAGAACGTACGAACTCCACAGACAGTGACCCAAGCCGGGAATCGAACCCGGGTCCCTGGCGCCGTGAGGCAGCAGTGCTAGCCACCGTGCCGTCCAAAACCCAATGTGTGGAACCTTTTGATAGCCCACTCTTGCTCCTAATTCATAGCGAGGGAGTGAAATGTTATCAGGGGGTAGGAGGGAATGTGGAGATGAGGGCCACGGTCAGATTAGCCATGATCTCACTGAATGGTGAAGCAGGCTCTGGGGCTAAATGGCCTACTTCTGCAAGAAATTTATATAAGTCTGGAGACTGTAGCTATCATAGGATCTTGGCCGACTAGGAGACTCTCTTACTCCTACCACCTGCCATTGGTGTGTTGGATGGATTTGTAGGTTGCTAGTCAACCTGTTTGGCTGTGGAATGAGTTCACCTTCTGTGGCCATCTAGTCTGAGAGTGGGGTTCGAACACAGAACGTCTGGATCATAGAAATCATAGAAACCCTACAGTGCAGAAGGAGGTCATTCGGCCCATCGAGTCTGCACCGACCACAATCCCACCCAGGCCCTACCCCCACATATTTTACCCGCTAATCCCTCTAACCTACACATCCCAGGACTCTAAGGGACAATTTTTTAACCTGGCCAATCAACCTAACCCGGACATCTTTGGACTGTGGGAGGAAACCGGAGCACCCGGAGGAAACCCACGCAGACACGAGGAGAATGTGCAAACTCCACACAGACAGTGACCCGAGCCGGGAATCGAACCCGGGACCCTGGAGCTGTGAAGCAGCAGTGCTAACCACTGTGCTACCATGCCGCCCTCTGTGCTACCGTGCCGCCCTTAATCTGAGATTGGATACTGCCCATTGCTCCACAAGACCTCCCTCAAACTCAATTGTGATTGTTCAAACAAACAGTTAAAATCCCATCTCCTCCTTCCTCAGAGTGGCACGTGGACCGAGAGACTGAATGAAATCTGTGCAGAGAATAGCCCCTGGTGTATGTGCTGGAAGATGGAAATATTGTTTTGTAACACGAGTAACTGAGACACTTTACAAATGTCCTGACACCTTGGACTTTCCGACCACAATCCCAGAGTTTACAAAGGAATAGTACAACCAAATGTATTGTGTAAGGAGTGTGCATTGGGGATCAATCACAATCATACTTAGATATGTATGCTGTAACAGGATGTGTTATCATGGAACCTTAGTACCATAAGGCCATAAGACATAGGAGCAGAATTAGGCCACTCGGCCCATCGAGTCTGCTCCGCCATTCAATCATGGCTGATATTTTTCTCATCCCCATTCTCCTGCCTTTTCCCCATAACCCCTGATCCCCTTATTAATCAAGAACCTATCTATCTCTGTCTTAAAGACACTCAATGACCCGGCCTCCACAGCCTTCTGCGGCAAAAAGTTCCACAGATTCACCACTCTGGCTGAAGAAATTCCCCCTCATCTCAGTTTTAAAGGATCGTCCCTTTCGCCTGAGGTTGTGCCCTCTGATTCTAGTTTTTCCTACCAGTGGAAACATCCTCTCCACATCCACTCTATCCAGGCCTCGCAGTATCCTGTAAGTTTCAATAAGATCCCCCCTCATCCTTCTGAACTCCAACGAGTACAGACCCAGAGTCCTCAACCGTTCCTCATACGACAAGCTCTTCATTCCAGGGATCATTCTTGTGAACCCCCTCTGGACCCTTTCCAAGGCCAGCACATCCTTCCTTAGATATGGGGCCCAAACCTGTTCACAATACACCAAATGGGGTCTGACCAGAGCCTTATACAGCCTCAGAAGTACATCCCTGCTCTTGAACCTGATTGTATCTGAATTGGAGTTCCATGTTAAGGTGCACAAGACCAGCTTAGGCCAGTGCCAATCATTTCCCAAGTTTCACTGTGTTTTTTCAGGAGTGCATCAGAACAGTCAAGCCTAGAGGTCTCTCTCTCTCTCTCTTGTTCTCTCTTCAGGTACCATGCCCAAAGTGGTCATGCCCTCTATGATAATCTTGCTCTGGAGACGTGGGTTACCTTCATTGGTGGAACATTCGTCCAGTTTGCAAGGCTCTTTAAAAAGATCATTCTTTGTCTACCACGATCTTGGATTGTTTTTGATTTGATTTGATTTATTATTGTCACATATATTAACATACAGTGAAAAGTATTGTTTCTTGCGCAGTATACAGACAAAGCATACCGTTCATAGAAAAGGAAAGGAGAGAGTGCAGAATGTAGTGTTACCGTCATAGCTAGGGTGTTGAGAAAGATCAGCGTTATATAAGTGTGGTGAACCATCGTTGGTTTCCACTGGATAGTGCTGAGCCAGGGGCTGGCCAGGACTACAAGGATGTACATATGTTACTGTTGGGTTGTGCTATTGTTGCTGTTGGGTTAGGGTGGGGTTGTTACACCTTTGTACTGTAGTGTTGTGGCACATCCCAGTCGGGCTCCGCCTCCTGGGAGAGGTATAAGAGTCCCTGCTCTGGCCGGGACCCCTTCAGTCTGGGATAGTGTACATAAGTTCTGGTAGCTTCGTTAACAGTAAATAAAAGCCTTTCATTTACTGAGCTTCAAGCCTCGTGTCTGAATAGCGCATCAATAAGGTAGGCCCATCCTGATAGCAGCAGGGAAGAAGCTATTGTTGAGTTGGTTGGTACGTGACCTCAGACTTTTGCATCTTTCTCCCAATGGAAGAAGGTGGAAGAGAGAATGTCCGGGGTGTGTGGGGTCCTTGATTATTCTGGCTACTTTTTTGAGGCAGCAGGAAGTGCAGACGGATTATATTGTATTTACTGAAGTTTATAAGAGTGAGATGGGATCTGAGAGAAACTTATAAAATTCTAACAGGGTTAGGCAGGGTAGATTCAGAAAGAATGTTCCCGATGGTGGGGGGAGTCCAGAACTAGAAGTCATACTTTGAGGATAAGAGGTAAACCAATTAGAACTGAGGTGAGGAGAAATTTCTTCACCCAGAGAGTGATGAATGTGTGGAATTCACTACCACAGAAAGTAGTTGAGGCCAAAACATTGTGTGATTTCAAGAAGAAATTAGATATAGCTCTTGGGGCTCAAGGGATCAAGGGATATGGGGGGGGGGGGGGATCAGGATATTGAATTTGATGATCAGCCATGATCAGAATGAATGGCGGGGTGGACTAGGCTCGAAGGGCCAAATGGCCTCCTCCTGCTTGTAGTTTCTATGTTTCTATGTCTTTTCTATGATATCTTTTACCTTCGATCTTTCCCCATCAGTATCAGACTTTCTAAATCATGATTTCTTAATATGTACCCAAGAAATTCCAACTTTTAACTCAGATCTTTTGGTCTCATTATTTCCAGCACCTCTGCATTGCTAAGTCCAGAGTAACAAAGACAAAAAAAGTAAACTTTAAAAATACTTTTCACTGTATACTAATACTCAATTCGAAGATGGCGCCAGAACGAGGCGACTTCTTGCAAGCTGTGCCCCAGCAGACCCTCTAATTCTATCTTTTACTCGTTCCATGCTTTTAAAACTTTACTTTAACACTTTTATGACTGTAACACTACATTCTGCACCCTCTCCTTTCCTTCTCTATGAATGGTATGCTTTGTCTGTAGAGTGACAATAATAAATCAAATCAAATAAAAAAAGGTTGCAATTTTTAAAATTAAAATAATTGTTGAAGAAGTTGCCTCTGACAGCCAGGTCTTGAGGCGGCACAGTGGTTAGCACTGCTGCCTCGCAGTGCCAGGGACCCGGGTTCAATTCTCGGCTTGGGTCACCGTCTGTCTGTGTGGAGATTGCACATTCTCCCCGTGTCTGTGTGGGCTTCATAGAACATAGAAAAGCTACAGCACAAACAGGCCCTTCGGCCCACAAGTTGCGCCGAACAATTTCCTTACCTTCTAGGATCATCTATAACCCTCTATCTTACTAACCTCCATGAACCTATCCAAAAGTCTCTTAAAAGACTCAATCGAATCCGCTTCCACCACCACTACCGGCAGCCGATTCCACGCACCCACCACCCTCTGAGTGAAAAACTTACCCCTAACATCTCCTCAATACCTACTCCCCAGCACCCTAAACCTGTGGCCTCTCGTGACAACCATTTCAGCCCTGGGTAAAAGCCTCTGAGAATCCACTCTATCAATACCTCTCAACATGTTATACACCTCTATCAGGTCACCTCTCATCCTTCGCCTCTCCAAGGAGAATAGACCTAGCTCTCTCAACCTATCCTCATAAGGCATACCACTTAATCCCGGCAACATCCTCGTAAATCTCCTCTGCACCCGTTCTATGGCTTCCACATCCTTTCTGTAATGAGGCGACCAGAACTGGGCACAGTACTCCAGGTGGGGTCTGATCAGGGTCCTATACAGCTGCAGCATTATCTCCCGATTTCTAAACTCAATTGCTCTATTGATGAAGGCCAGTATTCCATACGCCTTCTTAACCACAGCCTCCACCTGCGACGCCGCTTTGAGCGTCCTATGAACCCGGACCCCAAGATCCCTCTGATCTTCCACACTGCCAAGCGTCTTACCCTTAATTTTATATTCTTCCATCCTATTCAACCCGCCAAAATGAACCACCACACACTTATCTGGGTTGAAGTCCATCTGCCACTTCTCTGCCCAGTCTTGCATCTTATCTATGTCTCGCTGCAACTGCTGACATCCCTCTACACTATCCACAACACCTTCAACCTTTGTGTCATCAGCAAACTTGCCAACCCATCCTTCCACTTCCTCATCCAGGTCATTTATAAAAATCACAAAGAGCAAGGGTCCCAGAACAGATCCCTGGGGCACCCCACTGGTGACCGACCTCCACTCTGAAAAAGACCCTTCTACAACCACTCTTTGCCTTCTGTGGGCAAGCCAGTTCTGAATCCACAAAGCAACGTCCCTTTGTATCCTATGCCCCTTCATTTTCTCCATAAGCCTTGCATGGGGCACCTTATCAAACGCCTTACTGAAATCCATATAAACCACATCTACCGCCCTTCCCCCGTCTAAGTGTCTAGTCACATCTTCAAAAACTCAATCAGACTCGTAAGGCATGATCTGCCTTGGACAAAGCCGTGCTGGCTACTTCTGATCACACTATTCCTTCCCAAATGTTCATAAACCCTGCCTCTCAGGATCTTCTCCATCAACGTACCTACCACTGAGGTTAGACTCACCGGTCTATAATTTCCTGGGCTATCTCTACTCCCTTTCTTGAATAACGGAACCACATCCGCCATCCTCCAATCCTCCAGAACCTCTCCCGTCTCCATTGACGACGCAAAGATCATCGCCAGAGGATCAGCAATCTCTTCCCTCGCCTCCCACAGTAACCTGGGGTAATCCCATCCAGTCCCGGAGATTTATCTAACTTGATGCTTTTCAACAGCTCCAACACATCCTCTTTCCTAATGTCCACATGCTCAATCTTCTCAGTCCACTGCAAGTCTGCACTGCAACTACCAAGATCCTTTTCCACTGTGAATACTGAAGCAAAGTATTCATTGAGTACCTCTGCTATTTCAACCGGTTCAATACAGACTTTCCCACCATCACATTTGATAGGTCCTACTCCTTCACATCTTATCCTCTTGCTCTTCACATACTTGTATACTTGCCTTGGGGTTTTCCTTTATCCTGTCTGCCAAGGCCTTCTCATGTCCCCTCCTGGCTCTTCTAATTTCCCTCTTTAGTTCCTTCCTACTAGTTGTATACTCTTCTAGATTTCTAACATTACCTAGCTCCCTGAACCTTTTGTCGGCTTTTCTTTTCTTCCTGACTAAATCCATTACAGCTTTCGTGCACCACGGTTCCTGTAACCTACCATAACTCCCCTGTCGCACCGGAACGTTGCCGTGCAGAGCTCCAGAGAAATTTTCCTTGAAAATTTGCCACATTTCTTCTGTACATTTCCCTGAGAAAACCTCCTTCCAATTTATGCCTCTAATTTCCTGCCTAATAGCATCATAGTTGCCCTTACTCCAGATAAACACTTTCCTAGCTCGGCTGATCCTATCTCTCTCCAATGCTGGTGTAAAGGAGGTAGAGTTATGGTCACTATCCCCAAAATGCTCTCCCACAGCTCTGACATCTGCCCAGGTTCATTCCCTAATATCAAATCAAGCACAGCCTCTTCTCTTGTAGGCTTATCCACATACTGTGTCAGGAAGCTCTCCTGAACACACCTAACAAACTCCTCTCCATCTAAACCCTTACCCTAGGGATATTCCAATTGATATTTGGGAAATTAAAATCTCCCATCACAACCACTCTGTTATTATCACATCTCTCCAGAATCTGCTTCCCAATCTGCTCCTCCACATCTCTGCTACTATTGGGCGGCCTATAGAAAACACCCAGTAAAGTTACCGACCCCTTCCTGTTCCTAACCTCCACCCACAGGGATTCCGTAGACAATCCTTCCGTGGCATCCATCTTTTCTACAGCTGTGACACTATCCCTGATCAACAGTGCCACTCCCCCACCTCTTTTGCCTCCTTCCCTGTCCCTCCTGAAACATCTGAAACCCGGCACTTGAAGTACCCAGTCCTGACCCTGAGATAACCAAGTCTCTGTAATGGCCACCACATCACACTTCCAAGCAGCGATCCACGCTCTAAGCTCATCCATTTTGTTCACTATACTCCTTGCGTTAAAATAAACACACCTCAACCCTTCGGTCTGAGAGCTCCCCTTCCCCTTCATCTGCCTATCCTCCCTCTCACACTGCCGACCAGCCCCTCTTATTTTTACTCTAACCTCCTCTCTCTCAGTCACCACATTTTGATTCCCACCCCCCAACCATTCTAGTTTAAATCGTCCCCAGTAACCTTAGCAAACCTTCCCGCCAGGATATTGGTCCCCCTGGGATTTAAGTGAAACCCGTCCTTTTTGTACAGGTCGCACCTGCTCCTAAAGAGGTCCCAATGATCCAGGAACCTGAATCCCTGCCCCCTGCTCCAATCCCTCAGCCACTCATTCATCCTCCACCTTATTCCGTTCCTTCCCTCACTGTCTCGTGGCACAGGCAGCAATCCTGAGATTACGACCTTAGCGTTCCTTTTACTTAACTCCCTACCTAACTCCCTATATTCTCTTTTCATAACCCCTTCCCCTTTCCTGCCTACATCGGCAGTACCAGTATGCACCACGACCTCTGGCTCCTCTCCCTCCCACTTAAGGATTTCTTGGACCCTGTCGGAAACATCCCTGATCCCGGCTCCAGGGAGGCAAACCACCATCCACGTTTCTCGACTTCTTCCACAGAAACGCCTGTCTGACCCCCTCACTGTGGAGTCCCCAATCACCACTGCCTTCCTACTCCTTTCCTTTCCTTTTTTTGCTACAGGGCTGGACTCCGCACAGTCTGAAAGACATGCTGGTTAGGTGCATTGACCATGCGAAATTCTCCCTTCAGTGTACCTGAACAGTGTACCTGAACCTGGAGTGTGGCGACTCGGGGATTTTCACAGTAACTTCATTGCAATGTTAATGTGAGCTTACTAGTGACACTAATGAATAAACTTGAAGTCACATTTTTAAAGAATGCAACTAGGGTAGCACTGTGCGCAGTGGTGAGCACTGCTGCCTCACAGTGCCAGGGCCCCGGGTTTGATTCCTGCCTTGGGTCACTGGCTGTGTGGAGTTCGCATGTTCTTTTTTTAAAGTTTATTTATTAGTCACAAGTAAAGGCTTACATTAACACTGCACTGAAGTTACTGTGAAATTCCCCTGGTCGCCACAGCCCGGCACCTGTTCGGGTCAATGCACCTAACCAGCACGTCTTTCAGAATTCTCCTCGTGTCTGTCTTTCCCGGCTTGGGTCACTGTCTGTCTGTGCGGAGTCTGCACGTTCTCCCCGTGTCTGTGTGGGTTTCCTCTGGGTGTTCTTGTTTCCACCCACAGTCCGAAAGACGTGCTGGTTTGGTGCATTGGCCGCGCTAAATTCTCCCTCAGTGTAACCCGAACAGGCGCTGAAGTGTGGCGAATGGGGGGTTTTCAGTGTTAATGTAAGCCGACTAGTGACGCTAATCAATAAACTTTTAAAATAATAAATCAAATAAAAAAAGATTGCAATTTTGAGTTTGTTAGAATAATTGCTGAATAATTATCCTCCAGCAGCCAGGTCTAGTGAGTCTTGATGCAGATTCACTAGACTCATTTGATCTAATAGTCTTGATGCAGTGGGCATCAAGGCTGCTTGTGTAGCAATGTGGGGACAATGTAACAAATCCAATGTAACAAGTCCCAGCAGTGGGCGCACGGCCCCCTGGGACCTGTAGTCTTTCTGGTGGGCGCCGGGCGCCGGGAGCGCTGGGAGGCGGAGGGGCCCGAGGACTACAAAGACCGGTAAGCTTTGCGCGCGGCGCTGCTCCAGGGGGGGAGCTGCGATCAGCTGGTGGAGACAGAGAGTGAGTCAGGGCTCTGCTGCGGGCGGATTAAAGAGACTCAGATCCCTCTCACTGTGCCAAAGCCGGGGTGGGGGGGGGAAGGAGGAGGAGAAGAAGGAGGAGGAGGAGGTGTTTTTTTGGGGGGAAGTGGGGGGAGGGAGGGGGAAAAATTAACAAGCTTGTACCATCTGCAAAGCCTGGGGTGGAGAGGGCAGCAGCAATAAATTGCATGTTGCTTTGAATTAAGGACGGGGGAGAGAGACACACAGACAGACAGCACGAACAGTAAAGAACATGGACAACTCCGGCAAGGAGAAAGAAGCCATGCAGCTGATGGCTGATGCCGAGAAGAAGGTGAAATCATCGCATTCCTTCCTGGGAGGTTTATTCGGGTAAGAACAGCACAGCAGCATTGCTCTGTGTTTTGTCTTGTGGGGCAGCCCTGTTTTTTTTTTGCCTTTAATGCTCCAGGTTGCCTCCGTCAAATAATGCTTGCAATCTTTTTTTAAAAATGAAATAATATTGTACAAAATTGCAATTCAGAATTTCTCTCCCTCTCTCTGGGGTGCATTATTCTGCAGATTCATTGAAAATACTGCAGTGTGTACTGGCTGCCATCTTTCTATCTTGGTTGGGGGGGGGATGGGGGGGTTGGCAGAATTTCAGGTGCATTTTTTTTCCCTCTCTGCTTGGGAATAAAAGGGAGAATTTATGATATTTTTCTTCATCTGCACTGCATGTATTAAGATTGACATGGGTTAATGACATGTAGAACTGATCTTCCAGGGAGTTGGGAAATATCTTTTCCATTTTGGGGGGGAATTTTGATGATTTTTTCCCCCTGAAATTGTCTCAAATGCGGCGTTGCAGAGTATCAAAGGGAGGTGTATATGCAATCAAGGGTTGCAGTTCAAGGTGACAGGAGCTGTCCAGTCTCTGGTGCTGATTCCTGACAATCATGATGAGCTTTTGCTGTGTGGCCTCTGCACAATATTAGACTTTGACCACATGGTACAGCCCTGAAGACTGCAAGTGGCAAAAACGCCTACCAGCCATGGTCGCACAGATATTTAAATTGATCCCTGAAATGTCCCCAAGTGACTTTTAAGAAAATTAATATGCTGTTCAAATAAAAGTTGTGTTTAATTTTTGTGTCTCTAATTAATTTAACTGAAAATTCATGACATCAACATTTTTAAGGTTTGATTTTTTTTTGAAGGCTAAGGGATGTGATTTCGCACAATATTGCTAAAGTTCAGGGTTATTTATTCTTATTGGGCTGCATGGTGGTTAGCACTGCTGTCTCACAGCTCCAGGGACCCGGGTTCGATTCTGTTGACTGTGTGGAGTCTGCACGTTCTCGACGCGTCTGCGTGGGCTTCCTCCAGGTGTTCCGGTTTCCTCCCATACCCTGGGTGACTGTCTGTGTGGAGTTTGCCATAAAATGGGACTTAAAATATCTCTTCTGGTGTAGACTTGAAGTGTAGTTTATTAGTGTATCAGATTTCATTCCTGATGTTTGGGTGTCTGCGGGGGTTTCCTCCGGGTGCTCCAGTTAACTCCCACCATCCAAAGATGTGCAGGTCAGGTGAACTGGACATACTAAATTGTCCCTTAGTGTCCTAAGATGTGTAGGTTAGGTGGATTGGCCATGCTAAATTGCCCCTTAGTGTCCCAAGGTGTGCAGGTCAGTGGGATTAGTGGGAAAAATACATGGGGCTATGGGGATAGGGCCTGGGAGGGATATTCTGTTGAAAAGTCGGTGCAGACTCGATGGGCCAAATGCCTTCCTTCTGCACTGTGGTGATTCTATAGGTTCCTGGATCAAAGTTTTCTCTGTAATAGTTTAACATACCTCAGGATTGCCTTAGAGTGGGTGCATTGAAAATTTGCTGGATTGATTGGGACAGTTGCCCTATGAGATTAGGTCAAGCAGAATGGGCCCTACGTGCTCTGTGGCAGAACAAGAGGTGGCCTCACTCTGAGAATGGATTGACAGGGTAGATGCTAAAGGCATTTCCTTGGTTAAAGAGTCCTGAAGGAGGGGGGGCAGTCTCAGGATATGGGATTGGCCACCTGGATCTGAGAGAAGGAGTAATTGCTACTCTGGAACTCTCCATCCCAGAGTTACTCGATAAACTCAAGGCTTGAGATTGACAGATTTTGGATATGAGACCAGGCAGGAAAGTAAAGTTAAGATCATAGATCAGCCATGATCTTCCTGAATGGCAGAACAAGCCTGAGGCCTACCTCTGCCTATATTCCATAGTATATGATGTAGGAACATAGGAGCAGGAGTGGGCCATTCAGCCCATCGAGTTGCACCATTCAACTAGATCATGACTGATCATTGGTCTCAGCACCATTTACTCATGCTATCCCCATATCTCTTGATGTTATTAGTATCCCGAAATCTGCCAATCTCTGTCTTGTATTCATTAAGAAAGAATGTTTTATAATAAATAATTCCTATCTCCTGACACAATCAAATGCATACAGCAGCATCCCATCGTAGCAAAAATAACTGAAAATGTGGTTAAATGAAAAATTATCTGGAAACAGTGATTCGGGAAGAGAATTCTATTCTTAAGATGTGCAGGTAGATTGGCCAAGCTAAATTGCCCCTTAGTGTGCCAAGATGTGCAGGTTAGGTGAGTTGGCCATGCTAAATTACCCCTTAGTATCAGGGGGGATCAGCAGGGTAAATACATGGGGTTACAGGAATGGGGCCTGGGTGGGATTGTTGTCTGTGCAGGCCGAATAGCCTCCTTCTGCACTAAGGATTCAATGATTCTATTGGAAATGTGCAAGATGTAACACTTAGAGCCTGTCTATGCATTCAAGGCAAAATTGGCTAAAAAGCCAAATTCCCCCCCCCCCACCCTCCCCTCCTCCTTGCAGAAAACTGTACACCCACCAGGTGTTAATACCTCGTCTAAATGGTCATTGCTTTATGTGAGTCTTGTAGGTGAGCATCGACAGGCTATTTGACCTGTGGGGCCATCACTGCCCCTTCCAATTCTGTCCTCGCTGAATATCTACCCTGGCACACTTTCCAGTGAGGGGGGTGAGGAGAGGGTAGTCGCAGGATAATGGCGATGCTAAATTGCCCCTTAGTGTCCCAAGATATGCAGGTTAGGGGGATTGGCCATGTTAAATTGCCCCTTAATGTCCAAAGATGTGAAGGTTAGGTGGATTGGCCATAGTAAATGCATAGGGTTATGGGGATAGGGCGGCGGGGATTGGGCCTGGGTGAGATGCTCTTGCGAAGAGTCAATGCAGGCCTGATGGGCCGAATGTCCTCCTTCTGCTCTGTAGGGATGCTACGATGATTCTATGATAACATTACAGGAAGGAAAACAGGACAAATGGAGTAAGTATTTCACAGCTGGTTATATCTTTAATGTTGTATTTCATAACAGAGGAAACACAAGAGTGGAAGAGGCGTGCGAAATGTTTGCCAGGGCTGCAAACATGTTCAAGATGGCTAAAAACTGGAATGGTGAGTTACGTTTTTAAACCCGGGTTACAGGGTGAATGCTTTCTCAATGTTGCTCAAGGTACAGGGATAATTACACTTAACACATCCTAGGCACTCGTTGTGTCCAAGGGAATGATATCAAGTTAATGCAACATGGTTGGACTGCATGGCTCCATGATCTATGGGTGAAATTATTACTAACAGCGCTGTTACATTTCAAATCAGTCCTTGGGTAAATGACTGAATCCTGTTTGTGGATTCTGAGATCTCCCCAGATTTCTTGTCGGCAGAGATTACCGGGGAGGGGGGGGTGGAATCTCTGTGTGATCTGAACCTTGCTTTCAACAATACAAATTCTGAGTGTGTAGTGAGGCTGCAATCCCACACAATGCAAGATTTGATTAAATGGGATTAAAATTCAGCAAAGTCGAAGGACATGTTCGCCCCATCGATTTCAGTGCAGCAGTCCCGACATGTGCAATGGGGGGGAGGCTGCCTTCCTCCACATCTGCTGGACTGATAAATGCAACAGATTGCCTGTGGCTTATGTTACTGTACCAGCGGCCTCCCGTGAAACTGAGTCATGCTGCAGTCAAGCATGTGTGCCTACACTCAGCCTCTGCAGAGCCACAATGCTGCTTTGCCAACAGCGCCGATCAGAATGTGACTGGTGGCAGCTTCAGGCTTCTTTTTGTTTTATCTGTTGCTTACTTTTGTAATGAATTCTGATTTCAGCGAGTGAGGAAATCATTCCTCATCCAGTCTCTGCAATAAACCCCACCTCCACCACATCAGCTGTTTGCAAACTAAATTTAACTCTAAACAATAATGCTCAGTATTTGAGATCTTATAGATAGATAGATGGAAGAACAGATTAAAAAAAAAACGACAGATCTACTTAGGGAGGGTGAGCAAAAATAAATCTTCATTGAAAAACACTACAAAAAATGGATGAAAGGAGATTAGAGGATTAACTGTGACGTTTGGAGGTAATCACATGCCAATGGATTGCTGAAGCTTCTCGTGAGTTTCGAAGGCGATTCCTATTTTAACTTGCATCATTTAATTGTTCGCACATGGCTTACCTTTCACACTTCAGCTAGTTGCACTTTGAGGTGTTTTGACCAGGTTTACCTGCCATCATGTCCAAACTCTTCAAACTGTTCTTGGGAGTGAACAGAAAGTAGCTTCAGTGTGTAGATATTACACAGATGTCATATTAAATGGGCCAAACACGGGCAATTGGGACTAGCTTAGTGGTTTTTTAAAAAAGGGCAGCATGGACAAGTAGGGCCTGTTTCCATGCTGTAAACCTCTGACTCTCTTACTCCAAATAGATTGAGCTAAAGAAAAAACATGATTGGGATTTTCTGTTTTTAAAAAAAAAAGTAAAGTTTATTTATTAGTCACAAGTAACACTGCAATGTAGTCACTGTGAAATTCCCCCAGTCGCCACACTCCGACGCCTGTTCGGGTCAACGCACCTAACCAGCACGTCTTTCAGAATGTGGGAGGAAACCGGAGCACCCGGAGGAAACCCACGCAGACATGGGGAGAACGTGCAAACTCCACACAGACAGTGATCCAAGCTGAGAATCGAACCCAGGACCCTGGTGCTGTGAGGCAACAATGCTAACCACTGTGCCACCACGCTGCCCAAAAACAGGACTCAAAATAAAACCATCCGCTACTTGTCAGCAGTAATGATGTGAAACTTGATTCTATTAGGGACCAGATCAGAAACTCCAAGGTATGTTATGAAGTTAGCCTAGACCCCAACTTTATTTCATTTCGGCATTAGTGTGAGCATAAGGTGTTTCACTCCAACTTTTATTCTATTGACCCACGAGTTAGATTTTATGAAAGCAAACTTTATTTAAGAACTGAATTAGAATATAACAAAAGAATTAGTGTAATTAATTAAAATACTGAAACATGATAATTCTTAGCAGTTATCTATTTCTGTAGTTCCAATTTAAGCAATATCCCCATAGACATACATCCTTCTTCAGAACCAATTAGCACCAAAAACAAATATGCTCACATGGATGCTGGATTTCCAGCCTTTTAACCTCCCTAGACAGAAAGATACCTGCCCTCTGACTCCCATGCAGCAGTTTCCAGAGAAAGATCGACCTTCGAGCAGCAGAACTTCAGAGTGAGAGACCTGATTTCTGGCAGATCCTAGTCTCCAAACCCAAAGAAAGAAAGAGATAGACACAGAGCTATTTCTTCTCTCTACAGCAATTGAACTGGGTTTCTCTCTGTGAGCCTAGCCCTGCCCAGTCACACAACCTCACTTGTCAATCAACCGAATCAAGCCCCATTCTGAAAAAACTTGGGGGGGGGGGGGACACACTGAAATACCAGAACTGCATTAAAACAAACATACCAGCAATTAAGATCAGTTAGGCTGCTGCAGTAACAACATGGGCTGCCAGGGACAAACAAAGCGGCATCGACAAGAGAACTGTCTGCTAAAGAAAATCCTGCACAAGGTACATGACATAAATACATTCCTTAAAGGCACAGTCTTGTCACAATTTGCAGTGCAAAATTATCTCTTCGACGATGATACCCATTTGTAAAATCCACTGTTAAGCTTGAGCAAGTGGTCTCCGAAAAATAATTGCTACAGCACCTCTAATTTTTTAATGCCATATATTTCTACATGTTTTGGGCCCCATATCTAAGGAAGGATGTGCTGGCCTTGGAAAGGGTCCAGAGGAGGTTCACAGGAATGATCCCTGGAATGAAGAGCTTGTCGTATGAGGAACGGTTGAGGACTCTGGGTCTGTACTCGTTGGAGTTTAGAAGGATGAAGGGGGGGGTCTTATTGAAACTTACAGGATACTGCGAGGCCTGGATAGACTGGACGTGGAGAGGATGTTTCCACGAGTAGGAAAAACTAGAACCAGAGGGCACAACCTCAGGCTAAAGGGATGATCCTTTAAAACAGGAGGAGGAATTTCTTCAGCCAGAGAGCGGTGAATCTGTGGAACGCTTTGCTGCAGAAGGCTGTGGAGGCCAGGTCATTGAGTGTCTTTAAGACAGAGATAGATAGGTTGTTGATTAATAAGGGGATCAGGGGTTATGGGGAAAAGGCAGGAGAATGGGGATGAGAAAAAAATATCAGCTATGATTGAATGGCGGAGCAGACCCGATGGGCCGAGTGGCCTAATTCTGCTCCTATGTCTTACATGCACTGATTGGCGTTATGTTTGTAGCTATGTACACATAATATGTGAATTCAACTTGTAGCTTGAAGCAAATGTGTGGTTCATTTGATTAACCGTGTAACATGGCAGTTGTATGATGTCATTATTCTAAGAACAAACACAAGTTCCCCGGTTTGGTTTCAGCACCTAATCCCCCCCCCCCCCCCCCCCCCGCTCCCGCCCAATCACCACCACCCGCTAATAAATTATAAATGCAAAAATACTGCGGATGCTGCAAATCTGAAATACAAACAGAAAATGCCAAAAATACACAGCAGCTTTGGTGGTACCTCTGGGGATTGAGGGAGAAACAGAGTTAAACAGGTCTATGACCTTTCAGCAGAGTTGTTGATGAGAGACCATCAACCTCAAACATTAAGAATACTGCCAGGTTCGGCCCACTGGAGTGTTGCTGTTGGATTTTACACAGAGGGGGGTGAATGTCTGGAACGCACTGCCTGGGGGAGGTGGTGGGAGCGGGTACGATAGCGGCATTTAAAGGGCAACTAGACGAATACATGAACAGGATGGGAATGGAAGGATACGGACTCCGTAAGTGCATACGGTTTTAGTTTCGGCAGGCATCATGATCAGTGCAGGCTTGGAGGGCCGAAGGGCCTGTTCCTGAGCAGTACTGTTCTTTGTTCTTTGCTTGTTCTGCACAGATGGCTATTGGCAGCCATCTTGCATTGGCAAGATACAAGTTTAAGTTTATTTATTCGTGTCACAAGTAGGCTTACATTAACACTGCAATGAAGTTACTGTGAAAATCTCCTAGTCGCCACACTCCGGCGCCTGTTTGGATACACTGAGGGAGAATTTAGCATGGCCAATACACCTAACCAACATGTCTTTTGGACTGTGGGAGGAAACCAGAGGAAACCCACGCAGACACGGAGAGACCGTGCAAACTCCACACAGACAGTGACCCAAGCTGGGAATCGAACCCGGGTCCCTGGCGCTGTGAGGCAGCAGTGCTAACCACTGTGCCACCATGCTGCCCAGGGTAACAACAGTGTCACTCTAAATGCCCCTCCTTTCTCCCACTTAGAAGGATTAGATTGCTTCCCCCGAGGAACTCCCACCCCTTGATACCTTCCGACAGCTCTGTCAAGATCCATTAGGTTAAATGTGGGTAGAGGAATAACACAGGCTGAAGAGGATTGCAGTATCGACCTTGCTGTCCAGGAAATGGACGGATAGCTTCCTTCTCCAGTGCAAGCACGGAACAAGCCCCGCTGGCACTGGCTGGGATTTTATTCCGAGTTAGGGCGGCACTGTGGCACAGTGGTTAGCACTGCTGCCTCACAGCACCAGCGTTCCAGGTTCAATTCCGGCCTCGGGTCACTGTCTGTGTGGAGTTTGCACATTCTCCCCGTGTCTGCGTGGGTTTCCTCCGGGTGCTCCGGTTTCCTCCCACAGTCCAAAGATGTGCGGGTTAGGTTGATTGGCCGTGCTAAGTTGTCCGTTAGCGTCAGGGGGATTAGCAGGGTAAAATGCATGGGGTTGCTGGGAATAGGGCCTGGGTAGGATTGTGGTCGGTGCAGACTCGATGGGCTGAATGGCCTCCTTCTGTACTGTAGTGATTCTATGATATTCTATTCTATGATATTCTAGCTTTCTTGTGTTGCAATTAATCTCCAACAGTGCAGCGGGATTCCCAGCAGGAGCAGCTCCCACTTAGGAAATGCAGGGCTATTTGGATGAGATTTCTTAGCTTTCAGGAAAGTGGCCCTCAGCCTTTTAGCTTATTTCCCCCACACAAACTGCTGTTATTATTGAATCACTGACTTTAAAAATGTAGATTCTGAGCCGCCCACAAGCAAGAATCTCAGCGCTGAACGTTATCTGATCAGCTTCCTTGGCTTTTAACCAATAGGTTATGTAATGGAATAGTTCACCTGCTCATTGTTATCCTTTATAGGGGTGTTAATAGATTCTGCTTCGTTTTGCTGTTTAAATTTCATACCAATGATTTAACTGTGCAAATTGATGCTGGCAACTTGAGCTTTTTTGCATTCTATTCAATGTTTGCAACAGTCGGTGCAAAGGTTTCTGTCAAACCGGGTGATAGATAATCATTGTACAGCAGATTGTCTTCAGTCGCAGTGAATTATAGTAAAACACTGCGCAGTTGTTGCAGGACAGGCTGCCTCCATCCCTGCAGAGGGAATCAGAGAACGCAGGAGGGAAAATAGTCAATTTGGGCCATCGATATTCATTTCAATTCTTTTACATTCAATTCTGTTTGCCAATGCCTGTTTTTACACGAAGACTGTGAAACGTAGGATTAGAAGCAGGCCATTCGGCCCATCAGGTCTGCTCTGCCATTCAATGACTGATCTGATGTGATAATCTTTGTTACAGGCCTATCACAATGTTTTATTTGTTGTTGTAGTTAAAACTGCCATTCTCCTCAAATAGCCAGACAAAGTCGCAGAGTGGATTCAAGACAATTTATTGATTGCACAACGTTTCATTGCAGCACCTTAACAGCATACAGTGCAGAAGGAGGCCATTCAGCCCATCCA
The DNA here is from genome assembly GCF_964213995.1 of Mustelus asterias. Classification (NCBI taxonomy): domain Eukaryota; kingdom Metazoa; phylum Chordata; class Chondrichthyes; order Carcharhiniformes; family Triakidae; genus Mustelus; species Mustelus asterias. The sequence goes on along the minus strand of NC_135815.1, from coordinate 92,621,607 downwards.
GTCTGCACCGACCATAATCCCACCCAGGCCCTATCCCCATAACCCCATGCATGTACCCTAGCTAGTCCCCCTGAAACTAAGGGGCAATTTTAGCATGGGCAATCCACCCAGCCCGCACATCTGTGGACTGTGGGAGAAAACTGGAGCGTCCAGAGGAAACCCACACAGACTCGGGAGAATGTGCAAAATCCACACAGACAGTGGCCCAAGCCGGGAATCGAACCCAGGTCTCTGGTGCTGTGAGGCAGCAGTGCTAACTACTGTGCCATTGTGATCCAGTCAGAGTGCAGAATTCAGAAATACACAAGTAATTATAGTTTCAAATTTGGTTACAAGTAATTAGCATATACCACTCAAGGTAAGGGTATTATCTCTATCCACTCACGGTTATTGATTAAGGTTACATCATTCCGATATTAAAATCAATCACAATAACTTCACACTTGTTTAATTATAATATCCACTCAGCGTGAGATTTAATTACATCAATAGACCTTTCCAAATGTCTGGTTTAGTGGTGTTTATCAGTCTGAGACAGGAACAGTCCCCACACTCTAGTGTATTTCTCCCTTTCTTATCTGAAGGTCAGGTGTCTGGAACTAGCTGCTCACTATCCTGCAGTGAAACGTTGTGCAGGCTTTAGTGGTTTATCTCTTTTAACCCTTTCACTGGACACAGTTATTAATATGGCTACTATTCACCTCCAGAATTATTAGAATGGATATTATTCCCCCTGAATCCTCATCTCCACTTTCCCACCTTATCCCCATAACCCTTGATCCCCTCACTGATTCAAAATCTGTCTATCTCAGCCCGTGAACATACTTAACGACCCAGTCTCCACAGCCCTCTGCAGTGAAGAATTCCACAGATTCACTACTGTCTGAGAGAAGAAATTACTCAATTTCTCTGTCTTAAATGGGTGACCATCTTACTCTGAGATTGTGCCCTTCCGGTCCCACAAGAGGAATCAACCTCTCAGTGTCTACTCTGTCAAGCCCCCTGAGAATCCTATATGTCTCAATAAGGTCGCCTCTCATTCTTCTAAACGCCAATGAGTACAGACCCAACCTACTCAACCTCTGCACATGAGAAAATCCCTCCAGACCCAGGATCAACCTAGTGAATCTTCTCTGGACTGCCTCCAATGCCAATATATCTTTCCTTAGATATGGGGACCAAGTTGTTCACGGTATTCCAGGTGTGGTCTAACTAGCGCCTGTATAGTTTTAGCAAAGCTTCCCTATTTCTATACTCCATTCCCTTTGAAATAAAGGCCAACATTCCATTTGCCTTCCCTATTACCTGCTAAATTTGCATGCTAGCTTTTTGTGACTTAGGCATGAGGACCCCCAAATCCCCTCTGTGCTGCAGCTTTCTGCAGTCTTTCTCCATTTAAATAACATTCAGCTCCTTTATTCTTCCTACCAAAGTGCATAATTTCACCTTTTCCTGCATTATATTCCATCTAACAAGTTTTCGCCCTCTCACTTAACCTATCTGTATCCTTCTATAGACTCTTTGTGTCGTTCTCACCACTTGCCTTCCCAACTATTTTTTGTGTTATCCACCCGCAAACTTAGCAATAATACATTCACTCCCCTCATCCAAGTCATTAATATATATGGTAAATAATTGCGACACCAGCACTGATCCCTGTGGCACTCCATTCATTACAAGTTGGCATCCTGTAAATGCCCCTCTTATCCCAACTCTCCGTCTCCTGTTAGTTAGCCAATCCTCTGTCCATCTAATATATTATCCCCCGACATCATGGAATCTTATTATGTAATCTGTTATGTGGTACCTCATTGAAAGCTTTTTGGAAATCCAAGTATATTACATCTACTGGTTCCCCTTTATCTATCCTGCTCATTACCATCTCTAATGAATTTGACAGCCATGATTTTTCCTTCATGAAGTACCACTGATTCTGCTTGGTTATATTATGAATTTCTAAATACTCTGCTATTACATCCTTTATAATGGACTCTTAACATTTTCCCAATGACAGAAGTTAAGTTAACTAGCCTATAGTTACCTGTTTTTTGTCTCTCTCCCTTTTTGGCAATTTTCCATTCCTCTGGGACTTTTCTAGAACTTAAGGACTCTTGGAAGATTACTACCAGCGTATCCACTATCTCTGTAGCTACTTCCTTTAATATCCTAGAATGCAATACATCAGACCCAGGGGATTTATTGATCTTTAGCCCCATTGGTTTCCCTAGTACTTTTTTTCCAGTGATAGTTATTCTATTTATTTATAAAAGTTTAAAGTCAAAGTTTATTTATTAGTCACAAGTGGGCTTACATTCACACTACAATGAAGTTACTGTGAAAATCCCCTAGTCACCACGTTCTGGCGCCTGTTCAGGTACACCAAGGGAGAATTTAGCATGGCCAATGCACCTAACCAGCACGTCTTTCAGGCTGTGGGAGGAAACTGGAGCACCCGGAGGAAACCCACGCAGACACGGGGAGAATGTGCAAACTTCTCACTGACAGTGACCCAAGCCAGGAATCGAACCCGGGGTGTACCTGGTGCTGTGAGGCAGCAGTGCTAACCACTGTGCCACCCCTGGACAATGGCTAGTCCAGTTCAGTTTGTGGTCAATGGTAACTCCCCAGGCTGTTGATAGTTGGGGATTCAGTAATGGTAATACCTTTGAATGTCAAGGAGTAGTAGTTAGACTCTCCCTTGTTGGAGATGGTCATTTCCCGGCACTTACATAGTGTGAATGTTACTTGCCACTTGTCAACCCAAACCTGGATATTGGCCAGGTCTTGCTGCATTTGGACATGGACTGCTTCAGTATCTGAGGAGTCACAGAAGGTAATGAACATTGTGCAATCATCAGCGAATATCCCCACTTCTGACCTTATGACAGAAGGAAGGTCATTGATGAAGCAGCTGAAGATGGTTGGAACCCCTGACGTGTTGACTTCCAACAACTAGAACCATCTTCCTTTGCGCTAGGTACGACTCCAACCAGCAGAGAGTTTTCCCTTTGATTCCCATTAACTCCAGAATTGCTAAGGATCCTTCATGCCATACTCAGTCAAATACTGCCTTGATGTCAAGGGCACTTACTCTCTGGGGGCTTATCTCTTTTGTCCATGTTTGGATCAAGGCTGTAGTGAGGTCAGGAGCTGAGTGGCCCTGGCGAAACCCAAACTGAGTGTTTGTGCGCAGGTTATTGTTGAGTAAGTGCTGCGTAATAGCACTGTTGATAAACCCTTCAACCATTCTTCCTATGATCAAGAGTAGACTGTTGGAGTGGTAAGTGACCCGATTGAATTTGAGCTGCTTTTTGCATACAGGACACACCTGATCAATCTCCCACATTGCTGGGCAGATGGCAATGTTGTAGCTGTACTGGAACAGCTTGGCTAGGGGTGTGGCAAGTTCCGCAACACAAGTCCTCAGTGCTATTGCTGGGATGTTGTCAAGGTCCATCGCCTCTGCAGTATCCAGTGCCTTTTTCACCAAAAGTCCCTCTTCTCGGGTTAGTTTGCAGGGATTAATTCCTCCTCTAGAAACTTCACCCATTTAGCCATCCCCCTTTTGAGTTTGGACAGTTAGTATCGTCACGCAGTTTGGTCATGGAACGGTATCAAAGCAGCCTGTGCCTGTCCTCACATACTAGGCACACATATAAACATCCAGCATTGTTACTGAGAACCAGTCAATGGCAGGAAGACTGGCTGAGTGATTATTATTTTCTAACCTGCAATCTCAGAACTGTTGCGGCCAATTGTAGCATCTCTACTGGGGACTTCCCCCTGTTTAATATGGCTAAACTGTTCACTACCTTAATAAACAGAGCTACTGTGGAAGTGTTTATGCAGTCACTTGAAGAAGAATAATAAGTACAGATTAAAAGAAACATGGAATTTCCAGGAAAGAAGATGTCCATAAATAGGGACATGGTCATCAAAACATATTAAGACAGCACTACCTCATCCCTTGAATAGGCAACAACCAATGATAAAAGTGGGGACCTCCTACATCCTTATGGCTACAAGTTAGGCCCTTAGATTTCAAGATGTGGAGATGCCAGCAATGGACTCAGGGTAGGCACAGTAAGAAGTCTCACAACACCAGGTTAAAGTCCAACAGGTTTATTTGGAATCATGAGCTTTCGGAGCGCTGCTCCTTCATTAGTTGAGTGGAGAGGTAGGTTTCACAAACACGGCGTTGCTATAGACAAAGGCACAATTGTAAGATAATGTTTGGAATGCGAGTCTTTACAGGTGATCAAGTCTTTACAGGTACAGACAATGCAAGTGGAGAGAGGGATAATCACAGGTTAGAGAGGTATGAAGTGTCTCAAGCCAGGACAGTTAGTAGGATTTTGCAAGCCCAAGCCAAATAATGGGGGGTTACACGTAGTGTGGCCTGGGCTTGCAAAATCTTACTATCTTGGCTTGAGACAATTCATACCTCTTTAACCTGTGATTATCCCTCTCTCCACTCGCACTGTCTGTACCTGTAAAGACTTGATTATCTGTAAAGACTCGCATTCCAACCATTATCTTGCAATTATGTCTCTGTCTATATATGCCGTGTTTGTGAAACCTACCTCTCTACTCACCTGATGAAGGAGCAGTGCTCCAAAAGCACGTGATTCCAAATAAACCTGTTGGATTTTAACCTGATGTTGAGAGACTTCTTACTTAGTTTTCAAAGTACCTTTTGATGCAGTTTCAGCCTGGATGAAAATGATTCTTTTTGATGCTCAGATTTTTAATTGCTGATTTTAACTATGTTGTTCATGAAGACCCCGCCTTCTCAACCTTGCCCCTCGCCTGAGGTGTGGAGCTCCTCAGGTTAAATCGCCACCAGTCAGCTCTTCCCCTCAAAGGAGAGAGCAGCCTATGGTCATCTGGGACTGTGGCGACTTTACTTTTAGTGTGACCACCATCCGAGATACTACCCTTCGACCCTGGGTTCAGCTTTAGGAACATTAGGAATTGGGAGCAGAAGTACGAAAGACGTGCTGGTTAGGTGCATTGGCCGTGCTAAATTCTCCCTCAGTGTATCTGAACAGGCACTGGAGTGTGGTGACTGGGGGATTTTCACAGGGACTTCATTGCAGTGTTAATGTAAGCTTACTTGTGACACTAATAAATAAAATAGACAATTTAGCCCTTCGAGCCTGCTCCGCCATTCAATCAGATCATGGCTGATCTCTCCCTGGTCCCAAATCCACCTCCCCACCTGTTCCCCATATCCCTTTAATCCGTTTTTTAAAATTAGAAATATATCTACTTCCTTCTTAAAACCATTCAACGATTCAGACTCCACCGCGCTATGGGGGCAGCGAGTTCCACAAACTCACCACCCTCTGCGAGATGTAGTTCCTCCTCATCTCAGTTTTAACTCTACTGCCTCGCAACCTTTCCCTGTGACCTCTTGACCTGTGTGTGACCTGTGACCTTCATGAATTGCTTTCTTCCTATTTGTGAAGTTCACTAGCACCATGGTAAAGACAAAAGTGTTCTGAACTTGTGTCCTTTTTACATGCTTAATTCCCACATAAACTTTTTGTTTTAACAGAACGTTTGTTAGTACTGCCGTGGAGCACACAATAGAATCTTCTTTTTCCCTTATAATTGAATGTGAATGGGATAGTCTCATTAATGTCACATCAAAGATATTTTCTTTATGGATGACTTTTCCACCTTTATTCATAGTGTGGCAGAGACATTTGATTCTTTTTGCAGAGCCTTTGAAATACGATTGAGTGGCATTTATCTGAACATTTAGTTCAGTTACCCACCCGCACATTGGTAGCAGTTCATTGCTGTGTTAAACTGTATTAATCCAAGAGAAACTAAAATGGAATAAATGATCGAATTGGATGTGCTAGCAACTCCAAGCTTTTTGTAGAGTCGTTTGAATAAGCTACCTTATTGGACGTCATTTTTATAGAATCATAGAATTCCTACGGCGCAGAGGGAAGCCATTCGGCCCATCAAGTCTGCACTGACAACAATCCCACCCAGGCCCTATCTCCGTAACCCCAGCTAATTTACCCCAGCTAATCCCCCTGATACTAAGGGGCAATTTAGCATGGCCAATCGGCCTAACCCACACATCTTTGGAGTGTGGGAGGACACAGAGGAAACCCACACAGACACGAGGAGAATGTGCAAACTCCAAACAGACCGTGACCTGGACTTGATCCCGGGTCCCTGGCACTATGAGGCAGCAGTGCTAACCACTGTGCCACCGTGCCACCCACAATTTATGGGTGAACCATTCAAATTTTCAGATGGCATTCTTCTTAATGCTATTTTAACTGGGCATGAATCCAGACAATGTCACATAGATATGTGTCAACCCACTGATATTGGCAACAGTAATTCCTACCTGCGTTTCTTTAGCCCAGCTTTGCAAAGGAGTTTCAATGGATTTGTAGAATTCAAGGCAAGGGTGTAAAAGGAAGGTGCACCTCAGATGAGAATACTGTCGATACAAATTAATGCTGTTGGAGCAGTTGTTAAAGGATCAAAGCGTACAGCAAAACATAGAATTACATTGAATCCCTACAGTGCAAAAGGAGGCCATTCAGCCCATCGAGTCTGCACCGACAACAATCCCACCCAGGCCCTATCCCTGTAACCCCATGTATTTTCCCTGCTAATCTCCCTGACACTCGGGGGAAAATTTAGCATGGCCAATCTAACCTAACCCGCACATCTTTAGAGTGTGGGAGGAAACCAGAGCACTTGGAGGAAACCCATGCAGACACAGGGAGAGCGTGCAGACTCCGCACAGACGGTGACCCAGGCTGGAATTGAACTGGCGTTGTGAGGCAGCAGTGCTTGCCACTGTGCCGCCCTGTCCATGCATCCCGTTTCCATGCAATGATGTAAACCAGAACTTGGTCACAGAATTTAGTCATCACAGATGTAATGATTTATGACGATCCGCAGGCTGTTTAAATGTCCTGGACGGCAGAGGCTGTCTTGATGGGTTCCACGGGGGAAGTTACTGTCGCCCTCCATGTGTTACAGCAGATTCTATTGTTTTCTTTGCCTTGTCTAGCTGCGGGGAATGCATTTTGCCAAGCTGCCAAGTTGCATCTACAGCTACAGAGCAAACATGACGCTGCCACCAGTTTTGTGGATGCCGGGAATGCGTACAAGAAGGCAGACCCACAAGGTAAGAGTTGTTAAAATAAGCCGGATGCAGAATTCCTGCTTCGTTTATTTATTCAGACGTTCTGTTTGAGTGACGCAGGGCCTTGGTAATAATTGGGTGGGGGAATTGTTGGTGGATGGGTGGGAGAGGGCATAAGCAATACTCCTGTTATTTCCTCTTTAAGTGCGACCTGCTTTCAGATCTCCATGTCCAGCCCTTCTCCAATTCGTGCCATAATCTCACACGGCAGATGGTGAAGTTTGAACTCAACAAATATCTCGTCTACTGATGACCATGAAACCATTGTTGATTGTTGTAAAAACAAAACCCCATCTGGTTCACTAATGTCCTTTAGGGAAGGAAATCTGCCGTCCTTACCTGGTCTGGCCTACATGTGACTCCAGAGCCACAGCAATGTGGTTGACTCTCAACTGCCCTCTGAAATGGCCTAGCAAGCCACCCAGTTTGAAGATTCCTGTGAGGAGGAGGCATCTAGTTTTGCACTCATTACATCCCCTGATAGCTGAGGGTAAGGAATTGCTGCTATAAGGTGCACACTTTGTCATTCTGTTGGTGAGTTGGTTAGAACCCCAAGCAAGTTGCATCAGCAGCTTCCCCCAATCTAGGATTACCCCCCCCCCAAGCTGCATTTGTGCAAGAGTGATTGATTGATTGATTTATTATTGTCACATGTATTAACATATAGTGAAAAGCATTGCTTCTTGCACGCTATACAGACAAAACATACCATTGACAGAGAAGGAAAGGAGAGAGTGCAGAATGTAGTGTTACAGTCATAGCTAAAGTGTAGAGAAAGATCAACTTAATGCGAGGTAGGTCCATTCAAAAGTTTGATGGTAGCAGGGAAGAAGCTGTTCTTGAGTCGGTTGGTACGTGACCTCAGACTTTTGTATCTTTTTCCCGACGGAAGAAGGTGGAAGAGAGTATGCCCGGGGTGCGTGGGGTTCTTAATTATGCTGGCTGCTTTGTCGAAGCAGCGGGAAGTGTAGACAGAGTCAATGGATGGGAGGCTGGTTTGCGTGATGGATTGGGCTACATTCACAACCTTTTGTAGTTCCTTGCGGTCTTGGACAGAGCAGGAGCCCATACCAAGCTGTGATACAACCAGAAAGAATGCTTTCTGTGGTGCACCTGTAAAAGTTGGTGAGAGTCGTAGCGGACATGCCAAATTTCCTTAGTCTTCTGAGAAAGTAGAGGCTTTGGTGGGTTTTCTTAACTATAATGTCAGCATGGGGGGACCAGGACAGGTCAGCATGTCCCCTGATATCTGAGAGTGAAGAATTGCTGCTATAAAGTAGCATACTTTGTCCTTCTGTTGGTGAGTTGTTTAGAGCCCCAAGTATGCTCCATCAGCAACTTCCCCCAATCTAGGATTACCCCTGCAAGCATCAGTTGTGCAAGAGTGGGGAGAGATGGTTAGGATGCTGGGCCCACCTGCAGCGGAGGTTTAGCGGGAATGCCTTTGCTTAATCTTGTCATGGAAGCCTTTTTTAGTTGAATGGGCAGGCGCCTGGCATGTGAAAGGTTTGCCCTGAGGGCTTTGCATTTGGTCAGGGAATACGTCAAATACAGCAAGGCAACAGACACTGTGGCTCGCCATTTTAATAAAGGGAATTGTAACTGTGGCAAAACATACTGAAATGTCTCAGAGGACACGTGTGGGCAGGACTCTTAAAATTGAGGTGGGAGGGTTGTCTGTTCTACTGCAGGGGATGCACCAAAGGAGAATGGTCCCATCTGAAGCAAAGCCGCCTGGTGCCAGAGACGGCCTTGACTGAGTTATTGCAGTGGGGAGGTGGTGGTGTAGTGGTCACTGGTCTAGTAATTGAGTGATCCAGGGTAATACTCTGGGGACCTGGGTTCGAATCTCACCACGGCAGATAGTGAAATTTGAAATCAACAAATATCTGGAATTAACAAGTCTAATGATGACCATGAAACCACTGTCAATTGGAGGAGGCTTTGGCCTAGTGGTAGTATTGCGAGACGATTAATCTAGAAACTCAGCTAATGTTCTGGGGACATGGGTTCAAATCCCGCCACGGCAGATCAAGAAATTTGAAGTCAACAAATATCTGAAATTAAAAACAGCTGATGGCCATGAATCCATCTGATTCACTAATGTCCTTTTAGGGAAGGAAATCTGCCGTTCTTACCCGGTCTGGCCTACACGTGACTCCAGACCCACAGCAATGTGGTTGACTCTTAAATGCCCTCTGCAATGGCCAAGCAAGCCAATCAGTTGAAGGGTAAATAGGGATGGGCAATAAAACGCCTGCATCCCCTGAATGAATAATAAAAACCCTCAGACCTGGTGACATTTGAGGAAGAAATGGGCATTGGGGGAAAGACTAAGATAAAGGTTCTCCTGTTTTTGTACACATTTTTATGGCTCGCCCAGCGTGATAAGTTGGGAAACCCTTGGTATCACCTGGTCCATTAAAAGAATTGAACTGCCCCTTTTGCACACAAACCTTTCTCTTGCCAAAGGAAGGCGGCATGTGTGGGAATTGGTGTATTGACTTCAGTCCTCAGTGGGGTCAACCGCCATGTTTGTACAGGTGAGCCCATGTCCCTCAGCAGCCCCTCCCCGGAAAATTAGTGTTTCATCTCTATCCAGACAAAAAATATGGGCGCAGTGAAAGCTGGGAGCGATTAAAATCGGGGATGCTCAAGAGGCCAGAAGCACAGATATCTCTTGAGGGTTGTAAGGCTGGGGGAGTGGGGGTGGGGGGTGGAACAACAGAGAAAGGGAGGGGCTGAAACAATGGAGGGAACTGAAAACTAAGATGAGCATTTTCACACTGGCTACAAGCGCAGGTCAGAGGCTAGGAATACTGCAGCAAGTAGCTCACCTCCTGACTTCCCAAAGCCTGTCCACCATCAACAAGGCACAAGTCAGGAGTGTGATGCAATACCCCCCACTTGCCTAGATGGATGCAGCTCCAACAACGCTCAAGAAACTACAAAAGGTCGTGAATATAGCCCAATCCATCACGCAAACCAGTCTCCCATCCATTGACTCTGTCTTCACTTCCCGCTGCCTCGGCAAAACAGCCAACATAATTAAGGACCCCACGCACCCCAAACATACTCTCTTCCACCTTCTTCCGTCGGGAAAAAGATACAAAAGCCTGAGGTCACATACCAACCGACTCAAGAACAGCATCTTCCCTGCTGCCATCAGACTTTTGAATGGACCTACCTCATATTAAGTTGATCTTTCTCTACACTCTAGCTATAACGGTAACACTACATTCTGCACTCTCTCCTTTCCTTATCTATGAACGATATGCTTTGTCTGTGTAGCGCGTAAGAAACAATACTTTTCACTGTATACTAATACATGTGACAATAATACATCAAACCAAAAGTTGAAACATTGGGGGAGCGGGGGAGGGGGATGGGCAATGAGGACAGGGATGATGGGTGAATGGGAGTTGGCGTCAGGACATGGGCTGCAAGATTTGGATGGCGCCAAGTTTGCAGTGTGTAGAAGATGGGAGGACCAGAGTGTGTCTAGGCCCAGATGAATGAATCAAGCCCATACAAAACATTAGTTTATGTTTTATTAAAGAAAGCACAATTGTCCTGTGGCCAATAGAAAAACTGAGAGGGTGATCCTGTTGGATCAGGTTTATCCACATGATTGTCAATCTTTGCAGATTATTGATTTACATCCTAAATAATATATGCCTGCCTAAATATTGCATTTGGTTCATTAATAAGAGACATTCTAACCACCACCCCTTGACATTCATTGGTGTTACCATCACTGAATCCCCTACTGTCAGCATCCTTGGGGTTACCATTGACCAGAAACTCAACTGGGCTCACCACATAAACACAACGGCTACAAAAGCAGGTCAGAGGAATACTGCGGTGAGTAACTCACCTCCTGACTCCCCAAAGCCTGTCCACCATCTACAAGGCACAAGTCAGGAGTGTGATGGAATACTCTCCACTTGCCTGGATGGGTGCAGCTCCAACAACACTCAAAAAGCTTGACACCATCCAGGACAAAACAGCCCGCTTGATTGGCACCACATCTACAAACATCCACTCCCTCCATCACCGACGCTCAGTAGCAGCAGTGTGTACCATCTACAAGATGCACTGCAGCAATTCACCAAAGATCCTTAGGCAGCGCCTTCCAAACCCATGACCACTTCCATCTAGAAGGACAAGGGCAGAAGATTCATGGGAACACCACCACCTGCAAGTTCCCCTCTAAGCCACTCACCATCCTGACTTGGAAATATATCCCCGTTCCTTCGCAGTCGCTGGGTCAAAATCCTGGAATTCCCTCCCTAACGGCATTGTGGGTCAACCCACAGCACGTGGACTGCAACGATTCAAGAAGGCAGCTCACCACCACCTTCTCAAGGGCAACTAGGGATGGGCAATAAATGCTGGTCAGCCAGCGACACCCATGTCCAATATATGAATAAAAAAAATAACACCATGGGACACTTGAGCAGACCCCTGTGCCTTCGTGGGAAAATAGATAGAAGTGACTGCGATACCCTCCCCGGATTGAAGAGTTAGAAAACTGGACTTTGCTTTTCTGAAGTAACCTTTGTTGTTTCCCCACAGAGGCGATCAGCTGCTTAAATGCCGCCATTGACATTTACACCGATATGGTAAGAAGCTTCATTTAAGTTGTTGCGATCTCAGAAATGAATTAATGTACCTGGGCTGTGCAGAATAACGGACGATGTTTACATGGCAAATTCATTTGAAGGCACTGTTTAATGACTGATTCTCTAATTTCATTCCATAGGGGAGGTTTACAATTGCAGCAAAGCACCATATCACCATTGCAGAAATCTATGAGTCGGAACTGGTAGATATTGAAAAGGTACGATGTTAGACAGAATCTTCTTCGCGCACCATGTGCCTTTTGTTATAATGTGTTTGAACTGTGAAACCGCTTTGTACCCATTTTGTATCATCGTAGAGCTTGCAGACACTGTTGTAACAGCCCATGTGCATTCGGAGAGGCCCATTCTTTTTGTGTGTTGTCTCCATTAAGCCAAGGTGAATTTGGGAGTGTTCTGGAAGGCGGTTAGTTAGTTTCCTGACCTTGACAAAATTAGGTTCCAAGGAATGCCCACGCGACATGAGGTTGACACGGGGATAAAAAGTTAAGAAACAAAGAAGCTAGGTACAAAATGGTGGGATAGCAACCTGTCTGGTACGGGGCAGTTCAGAACACACAATTGGAGTGATAGAAACGGGCTCTTTTCGAATGGGTCTGTTTTCTGTCCGGCCTTCAGAACAGATCCTGGTGTTGAAGCAGGTCTCTGAGAATAGAGCAGAGACTGTGTTAACGTGTGGACGTTATACAGCTGGAAAGGGCAGTGGGCTGAAGATGGGAAGAGCAGAAGATGGGTGGATTGGGACAGACACACCGCTACAATTTCAATGTTTCCGGGGCCAACCAGACCATTTAAAGGGGTCCGCAGGAGGTTCTGGGAATTCTGTCCCAATAAGATTGTCATGACTCAAGTGAGAGGGGGTCATTGGCATGTGCCTAGTTGGTGTTAACAGGGTCCAGGAACTGCGGTTGGAATATGGCTACTGGTGAATGTAACTCAATGGTTGAATGGGAAATGAGAGATCCTATATAGAGGAGGTTATGCGGGGAAGACTATAATCTTGCATTTGGTGCCACATGTCTGTAAGTTTAAGTTTATTAGTGTCACAAGTAGAATCATAGAAACCCTACAGTGCAGAAAGAGGCCATTTGGCCCATCGAGTCTGCACCGACCAGAATCCCACCCAGGCCCTATCCCCATATCCCTACATATTTACCCGCTAATCACTCTAACCTACACATCTCAGGACAGTAAGGGGCAATTTTAGCATGGCCAATCAACCTAACACGCACATCTTTGGACTGTGGGAGGAAACCGGAGCACCTGGAGGAAACCCATGCAGACACGAGGAGAATGTGCAAACTCCACACACACAGTGACCCAAGCACGGGAATCGAACCCAGGTCCCTGGAGCTGTGAAGCAGCAGTGCTAACCACTGTGCGACCGTGCCGCCCTTACAAGTCGGCTTACATTAACACTGCAATGAAGTTACTGTGAAAATCGCTAGTCGCCACACTCCGACGCCTGTTCGGGTACACTGAGGGAGAATTTAGCGTGCCAATGCATCTACCCGGCAGGTCTTTCAGACTCTGGGAGGAAACCGGAGCACCCGGAGGAAACCCACGCAGACACGGGGAGAACGTGCAGACTCCACACAAACAGTGACCCAAGCCGGGAATCAAACCCGGGTACCTGGCGCTGTGAGGCAGCAGTGCTAACCACTGTGCCACCGTGCTGCCCCCAGGAAGTAATGCAAGTCCTTGTAACGACTGTAGCCACAGCTTTGTTGAATTGACTATCTAAAGTTTTATATGAAATATCCTTTGTCTGGAAATGTTTGAATTATGTTGCTTTTGGTTGGTTTGTTACAGTAAAATAAATCTTGTCTATCGCTTTTGTTTCCAATGGCATTGTGAGGATTCCTTTCCTTTAAACGTTACCTGGCTCTGCGGCGGGATCGTAACGCTGGGCATTATCGCTGCTCAAATTTCAGCACAATTTACCCGATTGAATTTCATTTCCTGTCATGATTTTTCTTGCTCTGTTCATGTTCATTTTCCTTTTATTGTTGGTTTTGTTGTTGCATGCTCACAAACCTCTGTGTGGGGTAGCAGGGGTGGGAGAAGGGTTGGGGGTGGCGGGAGGAAAAAAAGCTCTTCCAATTTCCCCTTCATTCTTCCAGTGATTATTTGGAGTTGAAACCCCCGGCCAGCACGGTGGCACAGTGGTTAGCACTGCTGCCTCGCAGCACCAGGGGACCCGGGTTCAATTCCGGCCTCGGGTGACTGTGCAGAGTCTGCGCGTTCTCCCTGTATCTGCGTGGGTTTCCTCCAGGTGCTCCGGAGATGCAGCCTTCATTTGCCCCTGCTGCTAAAAGGACTAAATGATGATGATAGGCACAGTCCAAAGATGTGCGGGTTAGGTTGGTTGGCCATTGGCCTTAGTGTCAGGGGGATTAGCAGGGTAAATACCTGGGGTTGCAGGGAGAGGGCCTGGGTGGGAATGTTGTCCGTGCAGGCTTGATGGGCCGAATTTCCTCCTTCTGCACTGTAGGGATTCTATGTTACAAATTGATCAAATTGGAACAATCCCTTTAGCCCCAAGAGCTATATCTAATTTCTTCTTGAAATCACACATTTTGGCCTTACCTACATTCTGTGGTAATAAATTCCACACATTCACCACTCTCTGGGTGAAGAAATTTCTCCTCGCCTCAGTTCTAAAAGGTTTACCCCTTATCCTCAAACTACGACCCCTAGTTCTAGACTCCCCCACCATCGGGAACATTCTTTCTGAATCTACCCTGAATAAAACTGTTAGAATTTTATAAGTTTCTATGAGATCCCCTCTTACTCTTCTGAACTCCAGTGAATATAATCCTAACTGACTTAGTCTCTCCTCATATGACAGGCCTGCCATCCCAGGAATGCCAAATTCTCCATTCTCGCTGGCCACGGGGTGGGATCAGAGAATCCCTCCCCTCGTCTCAGTAATGCTGACCATGAAACCATTGTCAATTGTCCCAAAATCCTGGTTCACTAATGTTCTTTAGGGAAGGAAATGTGCTGCCCTTACCGGGTCTGGCCTACATGTGACTCCAGAGCCACAGCAATGTGGTTGTCTCTTAACTGGCCTCAGAAATGGTGTGGCCAACCACTCGATTCAAGGGTGGGCGATAAATGCTGGCCTTGCCAGTGACATCCACATCACATGAAATAATGAATTAAAATAATATCCTCTGGATTGGAGGAGGAACCTGTCTAAGACTGGTGATAAGAAAAATAAAGGCCTGAACTCTCCGATCTCATTCATCCACCACTGCTGCCAGCGAGAATGGAGAATGTGGCGCTCAGCCAACTCTCCATTCACTGCAGCGGAACTGGAGAATCCCAACCACGGGTGAGACTGGAGAATTCTGGCCAAAGTCTTTTATGATAATGCATAGGTGTTTCTTTTGGCAATGTATAGCACAGGTGGCTCCTTTGGCAATGTATAGCACAGAGATCAGGGGAGGCGGTGGCCTAGTGGTATTATTGCTAGACGATTAATCCAGAAACTCAGCTCATGTTCTGGGGACCCGGGTTCGAATCCCACCATGGCAGATTGTGGAATTTGAATTCAATTAAAAATATCTGGAATTAATAATCTGCTGGTGACCATGAAACCATTGTCGATTGTCAGGAAAAACCCATCTGGCTCACTAATGTCCTTTAGGGAAGGAAATCTGCCATCCTTACCCGGTCTGGCCTACGTGTGATTCCAGAGCCACAGCAATGTGGTTGACTCTCAACTGCCCTCGAAGGGCAACTAGGGATGGGCAATAAATGCTGGCCAGCCAGTGACACCCATGTGCCACAAATGAATTTTTTTTAAAAATTCGGCACGGTAGCACAGTGGTTAGTACTGCTGCTTCACAGCCCCAGGGGCCTGGGTTCGATTCCCAGCTTGGGTCACTGTCTGTGTGGAGTTTGCACATTCTCCTCGTGTCTGCGTGGGTTTCCTCCGGGTGCTCCGGTTTCCTCCCACACTCCAAAGATGTGCGGGTTAGGTTGATTGGCCATGCTAAAATTGCCCCTTAGTGTCCTGAGATGCGTAGGTTAGAGGGATTAGCGGGTAAATGTGTAGGGATATGGGGGTAGGGCCTGGGTGGGATTGTGGTCGGTGCAGACTCGATGGGCCAGATGGCCTCTTTCTGCACTGTAGGGTTTCTATGATTCTATGAGGTCAACAGAAGCTGGTAAGGACTGCGAAGAGTGGAACTGTGACAGAACAGGCATGAGGGGCCGAATGGCCTACTCCTGCTCCTATTTCTTATGGTGACAATTAACCATTTAATACATGTTTAATTTCTCAGGCTATCGCTCACTATGAGCAAGCTGCAGATTACTACAAAGGAGAAGAATCAAACAGGTATTTAAAAGTTTATACCGGCAATAAATAAATACATCATATTTCTATTCACGTTACTAGAAGCACTACTGATTTGGCCAATCTTCTTTCAGTTCTGCCAACAAGTGTCTGCTAAAAGTGGCTGCTTACGCAGCGCAGCTGGAGCAATATCAGAAGGCAATAGAAATCTACGAGCAGGTCAGTTGCCAGAAGGAATTTGTTTTACTCTGTGTTTGTCCTACCTCTTTCCCCCATGTTTGTATCATCCCGAATATAAAAACATAGAACAGTACAGCACAGAACAGGCCCTTCGGCCCACGATGTTGTGCCGAGCTTTATCTGAAACCAAGATCAAGCTATCCCACTCCCTATCATCCTGGTGTGCTCCATGTGCCTATCCAATAACCGCTTAAATGTTCCTAAAGTGTCTGACTCCACTATCACTGCAGGCAGTCCATTCCACACCCCAACCACTCTCTGCGTAAAGAACCTACCTCTGATATCCTTCCTATATCTCCCACCACGAACTCTATAGTTATGCCCCCTTGTAATAGCTCCATCCACCCGAGGAAATAGTCTTTGAACGTTCACTCTATCTATCCCCTTCATCATTTTATAAACCTTTATTAAGTCTCCCCTCAGCCTCCTCCACTCCAGAGAGAACAGCCCTATCTCCCTCAACCTTTCCTCATAAGACCTACCCTCCAAACCAGGCAGCATCCTGGTAAATCTCCTCTGCACTCTTTCCAGCGCTTCCACATCCTTCTTATAGTGAGGTGACCAGAACTGCACACAATATTCCAAATGTGGTCTCACCAAGGTCCTGTACAGTTGCAGCATAACCCCACGGCTCTTAAACTCCAACCCCCTGTTAATAAAAGCTAACACACTATAGGCCTTCTTCACAGCTCTATCTACTTGAGTGGCAACCTTTAGAGATCTGTGGATATGGACCCCAAGATCTCTCTGTTCCTCCACAGTCTTCAGAACCCTACCTTTGACCCTGTAATCCACATATATATTCTGTACCACTTGAATGCTTCTTTGTAAGCCAGAGTGGGAGAGGCATCTTGGTTATACTGCAGTGTTGCAACGTTTTAGGTCTTTCTAACCTCACAACCCTGGATAATTTCCATTCTCTTACCTCGGATCACTCTCGAGGCGTCCCAGCTCTTCACACCTTTGGAGGGTATCCGATTCTAGCCTTGAGACCCGGTTGTGGTTTTTGGAGTGCTGAGGTGCATGACGGGCTGTGATAATTGCTTTCAGATATTGGATCTCTGATTAGGAAGAAAAATTCCCATTGTTCTGTTACGTGCCAGTCAAGTATGTTGTGGTGGTTTTGTTTTGTTCTCCAGGTTGGGACCAATACCATGGACAACCCATTGCTGAAATATAGTGCAAAGGAATATTTCTTCAAAGCAGCGCTGTGCCATTTTATTGTCGATGAGCTGAATGCTAAGGTGGGTGCAAGTTCATTCTCACGCATCATTACTTGGGGAGCTGGGTGTACAGCAGAATTCGGCTAAAGGTCAAGCTCCGGTTGGTGAGTTGCAAGTTTATTTTGTAAGGCCTGCAAATAAAATTAGTTTCCACAGCCTTAACCCTGTTCTTAGGGAAGCATGGCGGCACTGTCACTGGACTAGGAATCTAGAGACCCAGGGTAAAGCTCTGGGGACCCAGGTTCAAATCCCAACACGGCAGGTGGTGAAATTTTAATTCAATTTTTTAAAATATGGAATTAAAAGTCTAATGACCATAAAACCATTGTCGATTGTCGTAAAATCCCAACTGGTGAGGATATCTGCCATCAGACTTTTGAATGGACCTACCTTGCGTTATGTTGATCTTTCTCTACACCCTAGCTATGTCTGTAACACTACATTCTGCACCCTTTCCTTTCCTTCTCTATGAATGGTATGCTTTGTCTGTATAGCACTCAAGAAACAATACTTTTCACTGTATACTAATACATGTGACAATAATAAATCAAATTAAATATCCAAATACCTGGTCTGGCTCACATGTGACTCCAGACCCACAGCAATGTGGTTAACTCTTAAATGGCTTAGAAAACCACTCAGTTGAAGGGTGTTGTGTCAAACTCCTGGAACTCTCTCCCTAACAGCACTGTGGGTGTACCCACACCTCATGGACTGCAGCAGTTCAAGAAGGCAGCTCCTTCTAGTGGGGAACTAGGGGTGGGCGACAAATGCTGATCTAGTCAGCGATGCCCGCGTCCCATTAATGAATAAGATGAAGCAATTAAGGATGAATAATAATTGCTAGTGCAGCTGGGATCCCCTGAGCGGACCAAAAAGAAAGTTAATCTGGGGCCTCAGTTTATAAACCCCACGAGTAGCACTGCCAGTGAGATTCTCTGGTCCCGCCGCTGTCACTGGGCTTTCCCTTGGTGTCACCCAATGCCGCCACAAAACCCACAGGAGGGGGCGTGCTACTAGCGGGATCAGAGAATCCCGTCGGCCTGAACAGCCAAGAGAATTCCCCCCATCCCGAGAACTGATTCACATAAAAAATTGGTTCAATATTTTCTTTTATCCTCCCATTTTGATTTGCGTATTTGGTGAGTGTATAATGAAATTAAATCATTTGTTTTATCCACAGCTTGCTCTGGAGAAGTATGAAGAAATGTTCCCAGCATTTTCAGATTCACGAGAATGCAAACTTTTAAAGGTAATGCACTACCAGGTTCTCAAAAAAAAACCAGAGGGCTTGAAGTGGATTTTAACCCTAACTCCTTTACTGAAAGCCATCTCCGATCATGAGCATAATGCTGGCACAATGGGCGGCACGGTGGCACAGTGGTTAGCACTGCTGCCTCACAGCGCCAGGGACCCGGGTTCGATTCCCAGCTTGGGTCACTGTCTGTGTGTCTGTCACTGTCACATGCTCCCCATGTCTGCGTGGGTTTCCTCCGGGTGCTCCGGTTTCCTCCCACAGTCCAAAGTTGTGTGGGTTAGGTTGATTGGCCATGCTCAATTGTCCCTTAGTGTCCCGGAATGCGTAGGTTAGAGGGATTAGCGGGGTAAATATGTGGGGTTACGGGGATAGGGCCTGGGAGGGATTGTTGTCAGTATAGACTCAATGGGCCGAAAGGCCTCCTTCTGCACTGTAGGAATTCTATGATTGTATGAGGAATTCTCCCTTAACAAAGACCTTCACTTGAGGTTATAGCAGCCACTTCCTGCAGACACTTACTTTGGGTCAAAGCAAGTGAACTACTTTCCCAAGGAAGATAATCATCAGGAGATATCTCCTTCCAGACAGCCTTTTTAATAATGATCAAATATGTTGCAATTACCAGGATATTATATCCAGGAGTCCCTCTTTACTAGGAGTGTACAAGGAAAGGTGTTCTTAAAAGTTGCATACATGAGCTGTTATACTTTACTAACTTAGGGGGAAGCGATGGCCTAGTGGTATTATCACTAGACTATTTATCCAGAAACTCAACTAATGTTCTGGGAACCTGGATTCAAATCCCACCACAGCAGATGGTGGAATTTGAATTCAATGGACGCCACGGTGGCACAGTGATTAGCACTGCTACCTCAAATCACCAGGGATCCAGGTTTGATTCCCAGCTTGGGTCAATGTCTGTGTGGAGTTTGCACATTCTCCCCGTGTCTGTGTGGGTTTCCTCCGGGTGCTCCGGTTTCCTCCCACAACCTGCACACCTTTGGACTCAGTGGATTAGCCACACAAAATTGACCGTTAGTTCCAGGGGGACCACCTAAGGTAAATGGATAGGCTTGTGGGGATAGGGCCTGGGTGGGATTGAGATTGGTGCCGACTCGATGGGCTGAATGGCCACCTTCTGCACTGTAGGATTCTATCAATTTAAAAAAAATCTGGAATTAAGAATCTTTTGAATACCATGAAACCAACGTCAATTGTCGGAAAAACCCATCTGGTTCACTAACGTCGCTTAGGGAAGGAAGTCTACTGTCCTTACCTGGTCTGGCCTACATGTGACACAGTAAGAAGTCTCACAACACCAGGTTAAAGTCCAACAGGTTTATTTGGTAGCAAAAGCCACTAGCTTTCGGAGCACTGCTCCTTCGTCAAGTAAATGAGAGTTCTGTTCACAAACAGGGCATATAAAGACACAAACTCAATTTACAAAATAATGGTTGGAATGCGAGTCTTTACAGGTAATCAAGTCTTAAAGGTACAGACAATGTGAGTGGAGAGATGGTTAAGCACAGGTTAAAGAGATGTGTATTGTCTCCAGCCAGGACAGTTAGTGAGATTTTGCAAGCCCAGGCAAGTCATGGGGGTTACAGATAATGTGACATGAACCCAAGACCCGGTTGAGGCCGTCCTCATGTGTGCGGAACTTGGCTATCAGTCTCTGCTAGGCGACTCTGCGTTGTCATGTGTCGTGAAGGCCGCCTTGGAGAACGCTTACCCGAAGACAAGAGGCTGAATGCCCGTGACCGCTGAAGTGTTCCCCAACAAGAAGAGAACACTCTTGCCTGGTGATTATTGCGTGATGTTCATTCATCTGTCGTCGTAGTGTCTGCATGGTCTCCCCAATGTACCATGCCTCGGGACATCCTTTCCTGCAGCGTATCAGGTAGACAACGTTGGCCGAGTAGCAAGAGTATGTACCGTGTACCTGGTGGATGGTGTTCTCGAGTGAGATGATGGCATCCATGTCGATGATCCGGCACGTCTTGCAGAGGTTGCTGTGGCAGGGTTGTGTGGTGTCGTGGTCACTGTTCTCCTGAAGGCTGGGTAGTTTGCTGCAGACAATGGTCTGTTTGAGGTTGTGCGGTTGTTTGAAGGCAAGAAGTGGGAGTGTGGGGATGGCCTTGGCGAGATGTTCGTCTTCATCAATGACGTGTTGAAGGCTCCGGAGAAGATGTCGTAGCTTCTCTGCTCCAGGGAAGTACTGGATGACGAAGGGTACTCTGTCCACTGTGTCCCGTGTTTATCTCCTGAGGAGGTCGGTGTGGTTTTTCGCTGTGGCGCGTCAGAACTGTTGATCGATGAGTCGAGCGCCATATCCTGTTCTTGTGAGGGCATCTTTCAGCGTCTGGAGATGTCTGTTGCGATCCTCCTCATCCGAGCAGATCCTGTGTATACGGAGGGCTTGTTCGTAGGGGATGGCTTCTTTAACGTGTTTAGGGTGGAAGCTGGAGAAGTGGAGCATCGTGAGGTTATCCGTGGGCTTGAGGTACAGTGAGGTGCTGAGGTGACCGTCCTTGATGGAGGTGCGTGTGTCCAAGAATGCAACCGTTTCTGGAGAGTAGACCATGGTGAGTCTGATGGTGGGATGGAACTTGTTGATGTCATCATAGAGTTGTTTCAGTGATTGTTCACCATGAGTCCAAAGGAAGAAAATGTCATTGATGTATTTAGTGAATAGCATCGGTTGAAGGTCCTGTGTGGTGAAGAGGTCTTGTTCGAACCTGTGCATGAAGATGTTGGCATATTGAGGTGCGAATTTGGTCCCCTTCATCCAGACACACTGTTCCATGGTTGTTGAAGGTGAAGACATTGTGGTCCAGGATGAAGTGGATGAGTTGTAAAATTGCATCTGGAAACTGGCAGTTGTCGGTGTTGAGTACTGAGGCAGTTGTCATCGTCATGGGGGATGCTGGTGTAGAGTGCCGAGACATCCATTGTGATGAGGAGTGCTCCTGGTTCAACTGCTCCATGTGTGCTGAGTTTCTATAGGAAGTCCGTAGTGTTGCGACAAAAGCTGGGGGTTCTTTGTACAGTGGGTTTCAGGATGCCCTCGACGTAGCCGGAGAGGTTCTCACACAGGGTCTCATTGCCCGATACGATGGGACGGCCGGGTGTGTTTGCCTTGTGTATCCACGGGAGGCAGTAGAGATCTCCAACGCGGGGAGTACGTGGGATGAGCGCACGGAGGGTGTTCTGAAGGTCCAGATCAAAGGTCTTGATCAGTCTGTTGAGTTGACGGATGTGTTCTTTGGTCAGATTTAAGGGTAACTGTCTGTAGTGTTCCTCGTTGTTCAGTTGTCGGTACACTTCTTTGCAGTAATCCGTTCTGGTCAGTATGACCTCCTTTGTCTGCCGGTTTGATGACAATGTTGCGGTTGGTCTTGAGAGCGTGGATGGTGTTGCGTTGTGCTTGGGTGATGTTCAGGGCTGTCTTGTGAGTGCGGCTGATTAATCTGGTGTTGACGCACCTCCTGACGGCTTGGGCATACATGTCAAGTCGAGGGCAGCGGCCTTCCGGAGGAGTCCAATTCGAATCTATCCTCTTCGGTTGCTGCACTGCGGATCTCTCTGTCGGCTGTTCCGTTTCATTGGCTGTCTCATTGTGTTCGTTGTTGGCCTGTTGGGTTTGTGGAAGAACTCCTGCAGCCTCATTCGCCTGATGAATTCCTCTGTGTCTGCTGCGAGACTGATGGGGTCTATTTTGGTGGTGGGGCAAAAATTGAGCCCTCGGCTGAGAACTTCGATTTCGTCTGGTTGAAGTGTGTAGTCCCACAAGTTGACAATGGACTTCCCTGCAGTGGTACTGTTTTCTACTGTGGTACCGGGGGGGGCTTGGTTGCTGCTGGTGGTGATGCCGAGTTTCTCAGGTTTCCTGTTCTTGGTGTGCATGTAGATGGCGTAGTTCCTTTGTCTTGTCTGCTTGGCAGAGTTTCGCAGCTGGTCTGCGTCCTGAGTGCAAGCTGAGAATATGGACTCTATCTTGGTTTCCAGGATGCGGCGTTTGCTGCAGAGCTGGTGTATGAGGTGGTTGAGGAGTATGAGAGAGTTGCGACGGCAAAGTCTCTCAGCGTAGCCTGTGTTATAGGCTGTCCTGTCTGGAGACAATACACATCTCTTTAACCTGTGCTTAACGCTCTCTCCACTCACATTGTACCTTTAAGACTTGATTACCTGTAAAGACTCGCATTCCAACCATTATTTTGTAAATTGAGTTTGTGTCTTTATATGCCCTGTTTGTGAACAGAACTCCCACTTACCTGACGAAGGAGCAGCGCTCCGAAAGCTTGTAGCTTTTGCTACCAAATAAACCTGGTGGACTTTAACCTGGTGTTGTGAGACTTCTTACTTTGTTTACCCCAGTCCAACGCCGGCATCTCCACATCATGACTACAGGTGACTCCAGAGCCACAGCAATGTGATTGACTCTCAACTACCTCCAGGCAACAAGGGATGGGCAATGAATGCTGGCCAGCCATGTCCACGAATGAATTAAAAAAATTAATTACAGAACCATAACTGGCAATATACTCTAAATCATGAAGCACATTGCAACCTTAAAGACATTAGAAAATATAATATTTCTTACATGGAATTCTGTATTAAAAACGACTCTTACTACAGACTAAGATGTCTTAGAATATCCATTAAATAATTAAAGCAAACTGGTACCTTGAATCCCGAGTGGTTTAGTGATCTCTGGGGCGAGAAGTATTGACACAAAGATTTCCATTCGACACGTCTGTCTGAACTGATCATTTTATATTCTATTGAATTAAATCACATCATTTTTGATAGCTGTGGGTGCAACCTCTCTGTATAAACCCCTTCCCTTTTCATAAGGCCTATTATTGATCATTTTTGAGTTGTTAAGGATTGCTTTTTTATGTGAACATTGTGTATCTGGCCAATGTCTGTTTGCAATACCTTCCAGCGGCAACGTCTGTGATGACTTTTTACTCCTTTCTTTTTCTCAGAAGTTGTATTTTATAAGAATGGGTTTAAGCTTTCAGTGCACGGACAGCTTAATATTCCCTTGTGCATTAAAGTTAAAGTTTATTTATTGGTCACAAATATGCCTACATTAACATTGCAATGAAGTTACTGTGAAATTCCCCTAGTCGCCACAGTCTGGCACCTGTTTAGGTCAATGCACCTAACCAGCACGTCTTTTGGACTGTGGGAGGAAACCGGAGCACCCGGAGGAAACCCACGCAGACACGGGGAGAACGTGCAAACTCCACACAGACAGTGACCCAAGCCGGGAATCGAACCTGGGTCCCTGGTGCTGTGAAGCAGCAGTGCTAACCACTGTGCTGCCATGCCCCCCATGCATTATGAGGTCATGAAACGTTCAAGCCTTCTCTTTTTATTGCAGTTCAGCTAAAGTTGAATCTTGTAAGAATGATAGGAACTAGAAGAAGGAGGAGGCCATTCGGCCCTTCGAGTCTGCTCTGCCATTCATTTTGATCATGGCTGATCATCGAATTCATTATCCTGATTCCCCCTTCCTCCCCCTAGATTAGTCAGTGTGAAAATCCCCTAGTTGCCTCACTCCGGCGCCTGTTCGAGTACACTGAGGGAGAATTTATTATGACCAATGCACCTAATCAGCACATCATTCAGGCTGTGGGAGGAAACTGGAGCACCCGGAGGAAACCCACGCATACGCGGGGAGAATGTGCAAACTCCGCAGACATTGACCCAAGCCGGGAATTGTGAGGCAGCAGTGCTAACCACTGTGCCACCATGCTGCACCTGCTATTGCTATGTTATTATGGTAATCTTGCAGTACAGGGATTATTCTTCAAGGTTCGGGGAAAGCATCAGTCCCAAAACTACTTAAAAAATAAATAAAGTTGCGAGAATAAATCAGAATAAATATTTGTATCATCGACAGAATTAAAAACAACAGTTAGAAATGCATTGATCGTATGATTTTACCACCCGTTCACTTCAAGCTCCCGCTGCAGCGAAGACTGAGAATTTGCCACCCAGCCAAATCTCTGTTCACTGCAGCGGGATGGGAAAATCCCACTGCCATGAACGGTCAGAAAATTCCGGCCCCAATTTAAGATCCGTCCTCAGTGACCAAAGGAGAAAATGCTGGAAAATCTCAGCAGATCTCAGCATCAGCAAGGAGAGAAAAGAGCTGATGTTTCTAGTCCAGATGACCCTTTGTTAAAGCTAAAAGGCAGAGAAAGTGGGAGATATTTATACTGCAGGGGGAGGGAATGATAGAGGAGTAATAGCCACAAAAACCAAGGGAAAGGCTGCTAATGGCAGCCCATCGAGAGAATAGGTGTGAATGGCCAAATGGCAGAGAAGCTGAAATCAGAGGGTAAACTGTGACAGATGAAGATGTGGGGGGAGAGGGGTGGGAGAGAGGTAGAATTGAGAGAAAGGGGGGGAAAGATTGGGGGGAAGAAAAATAAAGAAAGACAATAAAGAAATAAAAGGTAGAGCACAGTTTAAAAATAAAATAAAATAAAATCACAGCGGTGGAGGTGGGGTAGAGCTAATCATCTGAAGTTGTTGAATTCGATGTTGAGACCAGAAAGCTGTAAAGTGCTGAGCCGGAAGATGAGATGCTGTTCCTCCAGTTTGCGTTGAGCTTCACTGGAACGTTGCAGCAGGCCAAGGACAGACATGTGGACATGGGAGCAGGATCTGTCATCAGGATTTCCCCTCACTATATTTTTATCTTTGGCGTGGGCTATTTCTCACTCTCTAAAATTGCTTCGTTGGCCGTAACGCTCTTTGTAAAGTCTCGTGGTCATCAAAGGTGCTATATCTCTGCAAGTCCTTTAAGTCGTCCCTTTTTTAAAAAAAATCAGAACTCCCCAGGATATCCCCCCCTCAGCTCCTTGTTGAGTCTTAACCTCTTCGCCTGCGTAATCCCGGTTTCCATTGCGACACGCGTGACGGCAGATGGATTGTGTATTCACTACTGCTTCCGCATTGACTGTTCTTCTTTTCCTGTTGATAGAAATTGCTTGAAGCTCACGAGGAACAAAATGGTGAAGCTTACACCGAGGCAGTAAGTACTGACAAATTGTGGAAGGTTCATACCCATTAATACTTCAATGTGCATGTTCTGAATGACATTTGTTTCACAAACATAGCTGTACATCCATTGTGATGTGAGAGTTTAAATTTATTCATTGTTTCGCTTGTTGAAAGAGCTCTGGAATTGGATGCATAATGTTAAGATCTCTATAGAGACCAATAACCTTTTAAAAACAAATTTAAATTTCCAGTTAATAGCTGAAAGGATTACCAAACAAAATTTCACGTTTTATGACTTTTACTGTAACAAAAGGCTAAAACACTACTGACCAAACACTATCTTTGTGGGTAATTTATACTACAAATTACAAAACTGAACATTCCCCTTTTTCTTTTTAGTATGAACCAGAAACACGCCTCAGAGATGTACACTGTCCTTTAAGCAGACATTCAATTCTCCCAGCATCAGTCCGAGAAAATCTGTAGCTCATGAGGGTTTACTGCTGCTCTTTTCCTCCCTCAGCATGGTAGCTTTTAATCTAAGAACTGTCTTTCACAGTGAAGCTTTCCCCTCACAAGCTCTTCCTATAAGTGCATGCTAGACGAATCTTCCAGTCTCATTTTAACTCCTCGTGAATTTGGTCTTTTTAGTCTGAGTGTGAATCCCCACCCTCTTTCTCATGTGAACCGCAGTGTCTTGCTGTCTATAGCTGCTCTCTGTCTCCGGGATTCTGGAAGACTAACCTTGTTTGAGAGTTTTCAGGGATATCTCACATCCTTCCCCTCGCAAAGCACATATCCATGGTGATGTGAATCACATGGGTCCTGTATCCAGGTAGAAATGCTGATTAGTTATCCCTGAGACTCCAACTTTTTTTAAATCTTTAAAGTACTTGACTAATGTAAAGCATAACTATTTACAATCAGACATTCTTGACACTTTTCTGGGACTTTGGAGACTTGCAGTCTGTTAGCACAGAGGCTCCTGGCATTGACTCAATATGTAAATACCTTGCATCTTTCTCCAAGTAAGCAATCTGGCCCCTCTTTAATCTCTTAACAATCAGAGGAGCCAAGCTTGGCTGTCAGGCAGACCTCAGAGCAGGTTGCATTGTCAACTTCATTTTACCTTAAATTATAGACGCAATCCCAAAACATAAGCATCTTATAAATCTCTCAGTTGTAACGAGATACGGGGCTGATGGATATTATTGATTTTACTGTTGATATTGGTTCACTTTTTCTATCGAGAAATTTCAACTCCTGCAAGGCCATATTGCAAGATATATGGGGATAGTCACCTGGTGGTAATGTTATTGGACTAGCACTACAGAGGCCTGGACTAATGCTAATCCCACCATGGCAGCTGGGGGAATTTGAATACGACTGGTTAAAAAATGCTAGCCTCATTAATCATGATCCTGAGACGATCAGATTGCTCTGGGTACCCATCTGATTCATTAACCGCCTTTGGAGAATGAGATCTGTTGTCCTTAGGCAGGCTGGCTTTACACAGGATTCCAGACCCACAGCAATGTACTTTATAGCATCCCTACAAAGCAGAAGGAGGTCATTCAGCCCATTGAGTTTGCTCTGCCTCTCTGACAGAACATCCTACCCAGGCTCACCCCCGCTCTATCACTGCAACCTCACATACTTACCCTGCTAATGCCCCCAACCCACAGATAGTTTTAAGTTTATTTATTAGTGTCACAAGTAGGCTTACATTAACACTGCAATGAAGTTACTGTGAAAATCCCTGAGTCGCCACACTCCGGCGCCTGTTCGGGTACACTGAGGGAGAATTTAGCACGGTCAATGCACCTAACCAGCACGTCTTTCGGACTGTGGGAGGAAACTGGAGCACCCGGAGGAAACCCACGCAGACATGGGGAGAACGTGCAGTCACAGACAGTGACCCAAGCCGGGAATTGAACCCGAGTCCCTGGGCACTCTGAGGCAGCAGTGCTAACCACTGTGCCACCGTACTGCCTACTTGACTCCGAATTACCATCTGAAACAGCCTTGTGGGCTACTCGGTTCTATCAAACCATTACAGAAAAGTCAAACAAGAATTGGACAGTTTGGACAGTATTGATCTAAGCATTGGAGATGACAGATGGACACCCTGATCTCACTAACACTGCAAAGTCCTCCTTACTAACATCTAGGTACCAATATTGGGAGAGCTGTCTCACAGACCAGTCAGGCAATAACGCAACTTAACCATACTCACTGAATCGTTACTTGCAGCTATACCTGTCCCCAGTTTCCTTCATCACCATCACTGGGAATGTCCTGAAACACAGGAGGTGATGGCACAGGTTTTAAAGTTTATAGTTTATTTATTAGTGTCACAAGTAGGCTTACATTGACACTGCAATGAAGTTACTGTGAAAATCTTCTAGTCGCCACACTCCGGCGCCGGTTCGGGTACACTGAGGGAGAATTCAGCACCTAACCAGCACGCCTTTCGAACTGTGGGAGGAAACCGGAGCACCTGGAGGAAACCCACGCAGACACGGGGAGAACATGCAAACTCTGCACAGACAGTGATCGAACCCGGGTCCCTGGCGCTGTGAGGCAGCAGTGCTAACCACTGTGCCACCGTGCTGCCCCTAGGCACTGTGAGGCAGCAGTGCTAGCCACTGTGCCACTGTGCCATCCCAGTAGTAAGCCGTAGGAGGGAGCATTTAGTATTGAATCTGGACTACATGAAGTCTCATGGCATCAGATCAAACATGGGCAAAGAAAGCTCTGACTGAGCACCTTTTGGAAACTGACCAGAAGTTCCAGGTAGATGCGAGGTAAGATGTTTCCCCCGTTGGGGAGTCTAGACCAAGAGACATAATTTTAAAATGAGGGGGAAACCACTCGGACCAAGATGAGGGGAATCTCTTTAATCAAAGGGTTATGAATCTTTGGAATTCTCTCC
Source organism: Mustelus asterias (assembly GCF_964213995.1). Lineage (NCBI taxonomy): Eukaryota > Metazoa > Chordata > Chondrichthyes > Carcharhiniformes > Triakidae > Mustelus > Mustelus asterias. The sequence goes on along the minus strand of NC_135815.1, from coordinate 92,592,787 downwards.
CCTGGAGGGCTGTGGAAGCTCAGTCAATGAATGTGTTTAGAGCAAGGGTTTGATAGATTTCTAAATACCAATGATATAAAGGGATACAAGTGTGGGGGAAAGAAAGGCATTGAAATGGATAATCAGCCATGATCATATTGAAAGGGGCAGCAGGCTCCACAGACTGAATGGTGTACATCTAATTGGTATGTTCATTGCCAACAACAATAGTCGTTTCCCCTGTGTTGCTGTCTGCCAGACTGTCCGTAATGTTTGGCTGCATGTTGGCACAGTGGTTAGCACTGCTGCCTCACAGCACCAGGAACCCGGGTTCGATTCCCAGCTTGGGTCACTGTCTGTGTGGAGTTTGCACATTCTCCCTGTGTCTGCGTGGGTTTCCTCCGGGTGCTCCGGCTTCCTTCCGCAGTCCGAAGATGTGCGGGTTAGGTGGATTGGCCATGCTAAATTGACCCTTAGTGTCAGGGGGATTAGCAGGGTAAATACATGGGGTTACAGGGATAGGGCCTGTTTCCTCCCACAGTCCAAAAGATATGCTGGTTAGGTGCTAAATTCTCCCTCAGCGTAGCCGAAAGGCACCATAGTGTGGCGACTAGGGAATTTTCACAGTGGCTTCATTGCGGTGTTAATATAAGCCTATTTGTTACACGAATAAATAAACCTAAACTTAACTTAAAGGGAATTGTGTGGCAGCCCAGTTGGTCGCTATCTCTAGGTGTGCGCGTGTGTTTTTATTAAGCAGGTGAAATTTTCTCACGTCAAATAGTCCTTGTCAGTTAGATGGGCATCATTTTTGTCTGTTCCCGCAGGTGAAAGAATTCGATTCGATATCACGACTGGACCAGTGGCTGACGACAATGTTGCTGCGCATCAAGAAGTCCATCCACGGAGAGGGAGACCTCAAGTGAAAGCCTTTGCACACATTGAGCCATCGTTCCCAAGTTGTGACATGCTATTGTGTGTACTGGGTTGTGACAAACATGGATATACCTGTTTCAATGTTAATAGTTCAGTTTTGTTTTCTTTGTGTAACACGCCGGAGTAATGTATCATTCAACTATTTTGGGTTTTGTTTTGGGTTTTTTTTTTGCCCATCCTGCTGATTAACGTCCAATTTGGGGGCAATGATCCCAGCCATAAGCATGGCAGCACTGTGAGGGGCATGGTTAAGACACCGTAACGTTCATTTCTTGCTTGTCCGCTGTTCTGAAACCTAGTAAAATTTCCTGTTTTGTGAAAGTCTCCCGGGCGGTAACGGCTAAGGATTGTGGAGAGTCTTACGTTGGAGTACTGTTTCCAGAAATTCTGCTACTCTGAGCAACCCTGAAGTTCATGGTGCTAATTTACCAAATGGCACATCGTTAAAACAGTTTTAAAAAATGTTGATTCTGTAGCCGTACCAAATGGTCCACTGGAAAACTTAACCTGCACTTTTTCTTAGGAGTTGAGTTAAAATATATATATATATTTGTCAGGATTTATAGATGACTATAAGGAACAGGAGAAATTCAACAAGTCCTTCAATTCCGGTTTTGTATTGATTCAAACTGTTTGACATTAGCCATATCATGTAGGGTTATGGATTGAATGGTTTGTAAACTGGTTAGCTCTATCTGACTCTTGGAATGGATCAAGAATGTATTAAAACACAATTATCTCTCAGCTGTAAACATTCCTGTTGGGATGGCTGAGGTGCGTTTTTCTTTTTAATTGGCGCTCTTTTAACCACTTACTCTATTAGTTATTTATTTTTAACCTTAGACGTGGTGGAAAAGGGTTGTTTTAAACTGGTTATATAACATAGTGGCAGGCACAAGTTGTTTCTGTTTGAGGTGCATAGTTGATGATGTGGAGACTTTTCCAACTGGCAACATGTATGATTGAGTTGCAAGCTACAAGAATGCTCCGTGTAATGTTTTATATAAACGGAAGGTTGTTTTTTTTTGTAAATCCAGAAAATTGAATATTTTGTGAAAGGCTTTCGCAAGTTTTTCCCCCCGTGTATGTATGTGTGTGTTTGTGGCTGTAACAAAGTTTATAATTGCCTATCTTGCGTCTCATTGTGTGCTGCTATGTTGTTGTATGCGGGTGCAAGTCCATCATTGACACAATATTAGCCAGGTGTTCAGCTACGAACTGTTATTGTTGGCAACGATTTTGCAGAAGTTCCTGTAAGGTGAAGCTTCCCAGAGCAAAATTATTCACTTGGTTACTGCGTGAAACATCTACCTATGTTCTAGAAAAATAGAAATGATTTAGTTAGGGTCTTGTTATTTCACTGTAAGCACTTGATGCAACAGATGAGTCCACTGATCAAATACTGCCTCCCACAAATAATGGTAAACACATGTCTAATGAAACTATGTATAACAATGGTCTGAAATATTCTATTTCCTAGTCTCTCAGCTTCATGAGAACAAAAAGAAATGTCACCAAATCCCACTGTTTTCCTTTTTGCTTTTGTTCCGAAAAGCCACCCAGAGTCATAACACCTCAAGTGTCCTGGATTTAGATAAGCAGTTTTATCCTTAGTGTTTTCAAGACTAAATAAATGTCCATCTACCAATGACAAGTAGAGACAATGGGTGAGATTCTCCGGCCTTCCAGCCACACGTTCCCCACCGTCGGGAGGTGACGCGTTGTTTGCTTGTGGCGGGATTCTCTGGTCCCGCCGCTGTCCATGGGAATTCCCGTTGACATCACCACCAATCCGGTGGGAAATGCACGGGTGGGGCTGCGCTGCCAGCAGGACCGGAGAATCCCGCCGGCTTGAACGGCCGGAGAATTCCGGCCAATTAGCTGAATGGAGGACAAGACGTAGCAACTCGGGGCATGGGAGGGAGACGGAGATGCAGATAAATCTATTCCAAGTGTCCGGTTTTGTAAAGTATACTTCATCAAATAAATACAAACCTTCCCCTTATTTAACCTTTAGAGGCCAATATATATATGTGTTCTTGTGGGAGTTTTGTAAAGTGTCCCAAAGAAGTTGGCCAGTGAGTGTTCCCTGTGGATGTAATTGACACATTTTAGCCACACACATGACTTCATTCAATGACATCTTGTTTCCTGTGTTTGTGAAATTGCGCATTCAGTCTTGACTCTGACCTTTAACCTGTTGACCTGCTTCACGGCCTCAAACTTGGCCGTTTGATGAAAACATAAGACTTGTTGGCTCATGTTGCACGAATAGGCATTTTATGTTTCAGAATATTTTAATTTTGTAAAATGCAAATGCTGTGTACTGCCAGACGAGCTGAGTCCAGGTATTGCTGTGTAATTTCAGTTTGTGACAATTTCACTATTTTCAGAATGAAAGCTGCAGGCTGATCTTAAAGCGAGAGGTTTTGGTGTCAGTTAAGGGTAGGCGGTGGGCGTAGTGGTATTGCCACTGGATTTGTAATCCAGCGACCCAGGGTAATGCTGTGGGGACGCGGGTTCGATTCCCACTATGGCAGATGGTGAAATTTGAATTCGATAAAAAGGTGGAATTAAAAGTCTAATGATGACCATGAAACCATTGTCATAAAACCCCATCTGGTTCACTCATGTCCTTCGGGGAAGGAAATCTGCCATCCTTACCTGATCTGGCCTCCATGTGACTCCAGACCCACAGCAATGTGGCTAACTCCCTCAGGGATGGGCAGTAAACGCTGACCCAGCGCACAAAACATCCCATGAACAAATAAAAACAAAAGTCAGGACAGTATCTTCCATGTTCACTAATGCTTAGTTTAGTTATATTGTTTAGTTATATTGAGTAATTTATGTTCCTTTGTCTCAGTATTTTGTAAATTGATTTTTAAAAAAAACTAAATCCTCAACAGTTAATCGATTGAACGAAAGTTATTTATTTTTGACGAGTGGAGAGAAACTAGAAGCTACAATGTCTAGTTAGTTCGTCCAATTTGTACCTGCAATTGGAAATTGTGTGAAAGCAAAAAACAGAAGTTACAATTGAGTGAATAATAATTAGACAAACGTCTGTGACCACGGTTCAAGTTATTGCAAAGGTCCAATTTAGCAAGCTTGGTTATTTTCACTAAATGCAATTCTCCAATCATTTGCTTACAAAAGTAGATGAAACTTCCTTATTAGGCAATCTATTCATGGTGGATTTGATTAGAACCATAGAATCCCTACAGTGCAGAAGGAGGCCAAATTTTATTGCAGTATGAATTATTTGCGCTGGATAAACTTTTTATGCTTAAGATACTAAATAAGAATACTTTACTTGGGGTTTCCTCTGTTATGTTCCCAGTGAAATACAGCAAAATGTCAACATGTGGTAATCCAGTGAGTTGCAACCTGTCGCACACAAATGTAGTAATCATTTAAATAACTTCTCTTGCGTTCCTTTGAAGTATGTCGCTTCAGTACTGTTTGAAAATGGCTGCAACTTGTTTCATTGGAGGTTTTAGCAAATGACTTTCAAATGAATAAAGCTCCATCTCCTTGTTTTAAAGAAGTTGTTTAGATTGAGTTAGACCCCCTCCCCCCTCAAAACCCAAGTTGACCAGAAACACACTGACCCACAGTTGCCAGGAATATTTCCCCCTGCAACCCTGCCAATTTTATAGTAGGAATTGAGAAATCCAGTCTCCTTCCTCATCCCTTTTTAAGAATAAAATCCATAGCTACAATTTCTTGATAAATCTGGTGATACCACAAACAAGATGTAGCAAGAGACCCAGCAATTTATATACAAAACTGTACCTTCCATACACTGGCTAGGTGATTGGTTAAAAACAGGGGTACAAGAGAAGCGCTCATCCAAGTATGCAACACTGGAATTTTTTTTAAAAACATTCCCGCCTGTAAAATTGTAAATATATTCAGAATGGATGACTTTCATTTTGGCAAGTATGGGCGAGATCCCATTAGCTCTCACCAAACTTAGTTGAAAATGTTTGACAACTGTGGGACATGATAGCTTTAACAGCGCCAGAGAAAGCCAGAGAGTTTTTGAAAGAAGATGGGGTTGAAAATGGTGCTGTTATTTCCACTTGAGAAGGTATTCTGACACCCCTTTAATGTTCTAAGGACTGGCTGTGGTGCACTAGTGTTCAGAGGTCATTATAAGTACTTCCTCCGTCCATCTCCCCGGTTTAAATTTGAAATGAAGGTCCTTTGTATCTGCAAAGCTGTGTATCCCTTTTCGTTAGGATGACCAGCGAGTATTTTGGCAGGAATTTCACTGGCTTTTTCCTTGGTATTTTACCCCGCCTGTTCGTAATAGCACCGAGCTGTTTGCCACTATGTTGTGCAGATTGTACGCTTGTTTCAACGTGTTGTGTTTAGATGTTACGGAGCGTTGTCCCAGTGTAATTATTTACATGCGGCATGTTATGTCTTCATAGGTATCGTTAACAAATCTGTGACTGTGTATTAGAAATCGTTTAATATCGAATGCATCAAGACAATCGAGTCTTTGTGGTGTTTTGTCAGTTTTGCAGAAATGTGAAGACCAGTGATTCTGAAAATTGGTCTGATACTGAAAGACAAATAAAAAAAAACCCCAATTCCTCCATTAAAATAAAATATCCCGCCTATTATCAAAGCTTTGTGTTCCTTGACTTGTTTTTCCCTGAGCCTTGATCTCACATTGGGGTTCCACCCTTAGTTCCTATCCACTTGCTCATTATGTGGAGATGTCGGCGTTGGACTGGGGTGGGCACAGTAAGTAGTCTCACAACACCAGGTTAAAGTCCAACAGGTTTATTTGGTATCATGAGCTTTCGGAGCACTGCTCCTTCTTCAGGTGAGTGCTGAAGTAGGAGCACCTGAAGAAGGAGCAGCACTCCGAAAGCTCGTGCTATCAAATAAACCTGTTGGACTTTAACCTGGTGTTGTGAGACTACTTACTGCAGTTGCTCATGCACATTGGATAATAATATTGAGCGGTGGGTTACAGAGGAACAGAGGCTGTTTCCACTTTACCCGGTAACACCTACACTTAGCACAGTGCTAAATTCTCCCTCAATGTATCTAAACAGGTGCCGGAGTGTGGCAACTAGGGGCTTGTCACAGTAACTTCATTGCAGTGTTAATGTAAGCCTACTTGTGACAATAATAACTAAACTTGAACTTGTAGTCCCCCTGACACTATGGGACGATTTAGCACGGCCAATCCACCTAACCCACACATCTTTGGACTGTCGGAGGAAACTGGAGCACCCAGAGGAAGCCCATGCAGACACAGGGAGAACTTGCAGACTCCATACAGTGACCCAAGCCAGGAATCGAACCTGGGTCCCTGGCGCTGTGAAGCAGCCGTGCTAACCACTGTGCCACCCCGTCTATATTGGTGTCTATCAGCACTACTGTGAAATCTATTGCCTTCAACACGGGATATAAAAATAACAGTGGGATGCAGAGTACACCAATCATTTTCTCAAGCTTTATTTTGTTCAGTGGAAGAATGTTAACACCATAAACAAAAACTATTTTTCTATCAATATAATTGTTACAAAATGCAGGTTGATAATATCAAGCAAATAGTCTTTTTAAGAACAAAGTGTCTCAGCTTGGTTCTGGATCCCTTCCACACGGGTCAAATGGAAACCTCTCTAAGGTGCAACAAGAGGTTCTGAATCATTCAGGGGAATTGTTGGGATATATATCCTACAAACAGAAAACTCAACCTACACAGGGACATTGTTGTTGTTAAAGAAATATGAGAAAAAGCGTAACATTATTCCTGCTCTAAGAGCTAAAGCACTACAAAGTGGGTCCTCTTCATTTATTCTCCCATCAGGAAGCTTGATACATCAGTGGCATATTTTGGAAATTTGGGCCACAGAGCCCAAATCTGGTCCTGTGGTTCTTACTACCCTTGGGACAGGCAAGAGGTCAGAGGACTTAGGTTTCTGGTGTCAGTAATCTTAGAACCATAGAATAGAATCCCCACAATGCAGAAGGAGGCCATCTGGCACACGGAGTCTGCATCAAATCTCCAAAAGACCATCTTGCCTATCACCATAACCCAGTGCATTTTCCATAGCTAATCCACCTCACTTACACACCTTGGGACACTAAGGGGCAATTTGCCATGGCCAATCCACCGAACCTGCACATCCTTGGAGTGTGGGAGGAAACCCACGCAGACACAGGGAGAATGTGCAAAAACTCCACACAGTCACCTGAGGCCGGAACCCGGGTCCCTGGTGCTGTAAGGCAGAATTGTAGAATCCATTACAGAAGGAGGTCATTCGGTCAATCATGCCTACACTGATTCTATGACCAGAGCATCTTACCCAGGCCCTACCCTCATGTATTTACCCTGCTAATCCCCCTGACCCACATAACTTGGGACACTAAGGGGCAATTTAGCATAGCCAATCCACCTAACCCACACTTCTATGGACTGTGGGAGGAAAGAGTTCCCTAGCCTATAATTTTGCTTTAGTGAACTTTTACACTGAGCAATCAATACATCTTTTACCTTTTGTTTCATTATCTCCCATCGTACAGAAGAGGTCAGAAATCCACAGTGTCACAGATTGCTTATGGTTTCAAAGGACTGACTAAAAACTTGATTGAAGTTTTAAAATTTATTTATTATTGTCACAAGTAGGATTACATAAACACTGCAACAAAGGTGCTGACTACTCACACCAAGAGCCCTTTGCTAAAAAGTTAATAAATTTATTGATTAGTGTTGCAAGTAGGCTTACATTAACACTACAATGAAGTTAATGTGAAAACCTTCAGTCGCTACACTCCGGCGCCTGTTCGGGTACACTGAGGGAGAATTTAGCATGGACAATGCACCTGACCAGCATATCTTTCGGACTGTGGGAGGAAACTGGAGCACCCGGAGGAAACCCACGCAGACACAGGGAGGACGTGTCGACTCCACACAGATAGTGACCCAAGCCAGGAATTGAACCCGAATCCCTGGCGCCGTGAGGCAGCACTGCTAACCACTGTGCCACCGTGCTGCCCCGGGTCCCTGGCGCTGTGAGGCAGCAGTGCTAACCACTGTGCCACCGTGATTGTACACGATAGTGGAGTTGCTCATCATGATTAATATAGAAAATTGAGAATGAGCTACTGATCTGTGATCTCAGTGTCTTAAATGCTCTACCAAAGAAAAACAACTGAAATCTGAAGAAAAATATTATTTACGCTGCAGTAAAAATGACTGGAAGCGCATTAAAGCCCCTCTCACATCTGCTCTTAAATATAGGAGAAAACACAAAAGTGCTTTCAGTTTAATTTCAAAAGATAAATTCATGCACCATTTTTACAATAAATATTTATTAATGAATTAATGGCATGAAAAAGTCAATTTTAACACAAACTAATTCATCAGTATCAGCTCATGTCCAAATGCAGCAAGACCAGGGCAATATCCAGGCTTGTGCTGATAACAAAGAACAAAGAACAAAGAACAATACAGCACAGGAACAGGCCCTTCGGCCCTCCAAGCCCGCGCCGCCCCCCGGTCCAGGATTGAATCCTGAATCCAGGATCCCCGCCCAATTTTCCAGCCTATCTTCATACCAATATACCAATAGGATACCAATATCCTATCCACCGAGCTGTCCCTCGTGGCAATAAGTGGCAACTAACATTCGTGCCACACAAGTGCCAGGCAATGACCATCTGCAACAGCAGAGAATCTAACCATTGCCCCATGACATGGCATTACTATCATGGAATCCCCCACTAATAATATCCTGTGGGTTACCATTGACCAGAAACTGGACTAGCCATTTAAATGTTCCATCGATAAGATGCACCAGGGGAATTCACTGAGGCTCCAAACAGCAAACCCATGACTGCTATCCTCTTGGCCAAGGGCAGCAGATGCATGGGAACGCCATCACCTGCAAGTTCCCCTCAAACCATAAACCATTCTGACTTGGAAGATATATCACCATTCCTCCACTGTTGCTCGGTGAAAATTCTGGAACTGACTCCTTAACAGCACTGTGGGTGTTTCTGCAGCGGTTCAAGAAGGCAGCTCATCACCACTTTCTCAAGGGCAATTAGGGATGGGCAGTAAAAGCTGGTCTAGTCAGATCCCATGAACAAATTTTTAAAACTCAGTATTTGGGCGGCATGGTGGTACAGTGGTTGGCACTACTGCCTCACAGCGCCAGGGACACGGGTTCGATTCCCGGCTTGGGTCACTGTCCGTGCAGAGTCTGCACGTTCTCCCCATGTCTGCATGGGTTTCCTCCGAGTGCTCCGGTTTCCTCCCACAGTCCAAAAGACAGGCTGGTTATGTGCATTGGCCGTGCTAAATGCTCCCTCAGTGTAGCCGAACAGGCACCAGAGTGTGGCGATTAGGGGATTTTCACAGTAACTTCATTGCAGTGTTAATGTAAGCCTACTTGTGACATTAATAAATAAGCTTAAACTTTGAAAAATAAATTAAATCCAAACACAAACACCACTGCTAGCTCAGAAAGGTGGATGCCTCTACTAAGCTAGGGTGTAGAGAAAGATCAACTTAATGCGAGGTCGGTCCATTCAAAAGTCTGATGGCAGCAGGGAAGAAGCTGTTCTCGAGTCGGTTGGTATGTGACCTCAGACTTTTGTATCTTTTTCCAGAAGGAAGGAGTGGAAGAGAGAATGTCCGGGGTGCGAGGGGTCCTTAATTATGCTGGCTGCTTTGCCGAGGCAGCAAGAAGTGTAGACAGAGTCAATGGATGGGTGGATGGTTTGCGCGATGGACTGGGCTTCGTTCACGACCTTTTGTAGTTCCTTGCGGTCTTGGGCAGAGCAGGAACCATACCAAGCTGCGATACAACCAGAAAGAATACTTTCTATGGTGCATCTGTAAAAGTTGGTGAGAGTCGTAGCTGACATGCCAAATTTCCTTAGTCTTCTGAGAAAGTAGAGGCATTGGTGGGCTTTCTTAACTATAATGTCAGCATGGGGGGACCAGGACGGATTGTTGGTGATCTGGACACCTAGAAGCTTGAAGCTCTCCACCATTTGATTGGAGGTGCTGCTATATTTTTAATCACATATCGAACAATGGCCTTGCCTACCCCTGAAGGTTGCCATCAAGGATCCCCCATCACCATTCACAGGTCTCCAGCTGTCCAGATCGATATTGCTTGCCTTATTTCCAGTTGCTGCTGGGGTAGGGTGGGGGTGGGGAGGCTATGCTGGGCAGAAGTGACAGTGATCCAATCCAAAGTAATTTGTGGGTGAGAAGTACCTTGAAACATCGGGAGCACATGGTACAGCTAGGGTGGCATGGTGGCACAGTGGTTAGCACTGCTACCTCACAGCGCCAGGGACCCAGGTTCAATTCCGGCCTTGGGTAACTGTCTGTGTGGAGTCTGCACATTCTCCCCGTGTCTGCGTAGGTTTCCTCCGGGTGCTCCGGTTTCCTCCCCAGTCCAAAGATGTGTGGGTTAGGTTTTGGCTATGCTCATTTGACCATTAGTGTCAGGGGGATTCGCAGGGTAAATACGTGGGGATAGGGCCTGGGTGCGATTGTTGTTGGTGCAAGCATGATGGGCCAAATGATCTCTTTCTACACTTTAAGGATTCCTAAAGTACAGTGTTCTTTCATATATACAACCCAAAAATGAGCAGGACATCAGCAAAGATGAGTGCACACAAAATTGGAGTTAGCCTTTCGCTTGGGTGAGAACTTGGTTGGGAGTTCGGTGTGGGGCATAGGGTACGCACTCTGATTATCAGGATGCTATGAAAGTGGCGTGCCCCAGGTATCCCTTTATGTGGACTCAACTTTTCACCGTATTCAGAAACAGCTTGGATTAAGGATAAGTTGCATATCCAAGTTTGCAGACAATACCAAGCTGGAAGGATCAGCAAGTGGTGAAAGTGGGAACAGTAAGTTGCAGAGTGGGCAAAAATGTGGACGCTGGAGTTTGACATGGGCGATTGAGAGATCATCCACATTGGACCCAAGGAAGATCATTTTCCAATTACTGAGAAACTAGGACTGGTAGAGTGTCCAAGCAGAGCAATTATTAAAAGCTAGTGGACAGGTACTAAAACAATGAAAAAGGATAATGTAGAGTTGGCCTTGACATCAAGGTACTTGGAATACAAAGTGAAGAATTACTTCAGTTGTATATCTCCCATTTGGAGTACTGCATCTCAAAGACGATGCATTGGCCACTGAGGGAATGCAGTATATATTCACCAAAATGATAGAGAGCTAGGGCAGCACAGTGGTTAGCACTCCTGCCTCACAGTGCCAGGGACCCTGGTTCAATTCTGGCCTCTGGTGACTGTGTGGAATTTACACATTCGCCATGTGTCTTCGTGGGTTTCCTCCAGGTGCTCCAGTTTCCTCCCACGCTCCAAAGATGTGCGGGTTAGGTGGATTGGCTATGCTAAAATTGCTCCTTAGTGTCAGGGGGACTAGCTAGGGTAAATACGTGGGGTTATGGGGATAGGGCCTGGGTGGGATTGTGGTCAGCGCAGACTCAATGGACCAAGTGGTCTCCTCTTGCTCTATAGGGATTGTAGAATTCTAGAGGGTTAGATTATAAGGACGTAAACTGGGCTTGTACTCACTTGAGCGTGGAAGGGAAAGTGAATCAAGGTGTTTGAATTATGATCTGAAAGTTCTCCGTACCTACCCCGTGTTCACTGGAATCAGGGACAAGTGGCCTTAATTTTAATACTAAAGATAGACCGTAGATATCTAGAATTCTATCCACACCTCTAGCCCATCCCAAAGGGTGTGGATGACAGGATAATTGGAGCCTACAAGACAAAGATTTAATTTGATTTATTGTCACATGTATTGGGATACAGTGAAAAGTATTGTTTCTTGCGCGCTCTACAGACAAAGCATATCATTTATAGAGTACATTGGGGAGAAGGAGAGAGTGCAGAATGTAGTGTTACACTCATAGCTAGGGTGTAGAGAAAGACCAACTTAGTGCGAGGTAGATCCATTCAAAAGTCTGATGGCACCAGGAAAGAAACTGTTCGAGTTGTTTGGTACCTGACCACAGACTTTGTATCCTTTCCCCGATGGAAGAAAGGATGTCCGAGGTGCGTGGGGTCCTTGATTATGCGGGCAATTGGTCCATTTCTCAACAATACTTTTGTCTGTGACATTTCCTTATTTAGATCATGTACAGGCAGAACACTATTCAGAGTACACAGGGGAGAAGGAAAGGATAGGGTGCAGAATATAGTGTTGCAGTTAGATAGGGTGTAGGGATAGTTCTCCCCATGTCTGCGTGGGTTTCCTCCCAAAGTCCGAAGATGCGTGGGTCAGGTTGATTGGCTATGCTAAATTGCCCCCGAGTGTCAGGGGGATTAGGAGGGTAAATATATCGGGTTACAAGGATAGGACCTGGGTGGGATAGTTGTTGGTGCAGGCACGATGGACCAAATGGCCTCCTTCTGCACTGTAGATTCTATGAAAGATCAGCTTAATATATGGTATGTGCATTTAAAAGTCTGATGGCAGCAAGGAAAAAGCTGTTCTCGAGTCGGTTGGTACGTGTCCTCAGACTTTTGTATTTTTACTGACGGATGAAGGTGGAAGAGAGAATGTCCAGGGTGTGTGGTGTCCTTGATTATGCTGGCTGCTTTTCTGAGGCAGCGGAAAGTGTAGACGGATTAACAGATATTTGTTAAGTGGTAGGGAACAAATGTGAGTAAATGGGGTTCAGGGGTACAGCAGCCATGGTCTAATTGAATGGTGGAGCATGCTCTTTCCTAGGGCAGAAAAGTACCAGGGGGCATGGAATTAAGGTGCGTGGGGAAACGTTTAGATGAGACGTGCGAGGCAGAGGGTGGTGAATGTCTGGAACACGCTGCCCAGGGAGGTGGTGGGAGCAGGTAAGATAGCAGCATTCAAGGAGCAACTAGACGAATACATGAATAAAAAATTAAGTTTAAGTTTTTTGAAGTTTATTTATGAGTCACAAGTAAGGTTTACATTAACACTGCAGTGAAGTTACTGTGAAATTCCTAGTCGCCACACTCCGGCACCTGTTTGGGTCAATGCACTTAACCAGCACATCTTTCAGACTGTGGGAGGAAACCGGAACACCCGGAGGAAGCCCACGCAGACACGGGGAGAACATGCAGACTCCACACAGACAGTGACCCAAGCTGGGAATTGAACCCAGGTCCCTGGCGCTGTGAGGCAGCAGTGCTAACCACTGTGCCGCCCACCATGAATAGGATGGGAATGGAAGGATACGGACTCTTAAGTGCATATGGTTCTAGTTTAGGCAAGCATCATGATCGGCGCAGGCTTGGAAGGCCTGTTCCTGTGCTATACTGTTCTTTGTTCTGTTCATGCTTAAGGAGGTGAATGGCCTATTCCTGTTCCTATATTCTTTCTCGGTGTGCGGTGTTTATTATTTTGCCAAGACCTATTACATTTAAATGAAATACTAGATTCGTAAAACTTTTACAAGCTGTTCAAGTGTGTGGAGAGCAGGTAAAGGAAAACACAACATAAAAAGGGTCAGTTGTACATTTATATCTTTTACTACCTATATAAGCACTTTCATAGGAAAATAAGAAAATAAACATAGTACTTGATGTTTTCTAAGATAAATAACATTTTTGTTTGAAGCATTAGACTAAAAATGCAAACAAATCATTAGTAATAATGGCAATGCTCAATTGCTCTGATTTTCACATGATGAAAATACACACCATGACATACTTGAGGTATGAAAATAAAATAAATAAGACATTTTTGGGAGAACCATTCATGTCAAAGTTTGACTATTGAGTTTTTAATTATCTAAAAATTCCCAATGTACAATCTGTCAAGTCTGTAACATAGCCTGAATTTAATGGGTGCTTTGTCTGTGACATTTCCTTATTTAGACCGTGTGCAGTATTTACTTTTCCACTAATAAATTCCTTTCCTGCATCACTCAGTTTTCAGCAAGATTTGCTATGTGGAAGACAGAATGAAATATTAGAGTGGGTGCAGCGACGCAACACTGCATTCGAAGTTAAAGGTTGCATTTACTTTGCCAATTTTCTTTCTGCAAACGGGTGGAGGGTATGAGCAGGGTGTGGGGAGAGTAAGACTCACAACACCAGGTTAAAGTCTAACAGGTGTATTTAGAATCACGAGCTTTCGGAGCGCTGCTCCTTCATCAGATGAGTGGAGAGGTAGGTAGGTTCACAAAAAATCTCTCCACTCACCTGATGAAGGAGCAGCGCTCCGATAGCTCGTGATTCTAAATACACCTGTTAGACTTTAACCTGGTGTTGTGAGACTGCTTACTGTGCCCACCCCAGTCCAATAGCGGCATCTCCACATCAGGGAGGGGGAGAGAGAGAGGCGGAAAGAGAGAGAGAGAGAGAGGGGAGGGGGTGGAGGAGATGGGGGAGAGGGGCAAGAGGAGGGGGGAGGGACGACGGGGGGGTGTGTGAGGATGGGGGTGAGGAGGGAGGGTGAGGAGGAGGGTGAGGAGGAGGGTGAGGAGGAGGGTGAGGAGGAGGGTGAGGAGGAGGGTGAGGAGGAGGGTGAGGAGGAGGGTGAGGAGGAGGGTGAGGAGGAGGGTGAGGAGGAGGGTGAGGAGGAGGGTGAGGAGGAGGGTGAGGAGGAGGGTGAGGAGGAGGGTGAGGAGGAGGGTGAGGAGGAGGGTGAGGAGGAGGGTGAGGAGGAGGGTGAGGAGGAGGGTGAGGAGGAGGGTGAGGAGGAGGGTGAGGAGGAGGGTGAGGAGGAGGGTGAGGTGAGGAGGGGGGGGTGAGGGGGGGGTGAGGGGGGGGGGGGGGTGAGGGGGGGGGGTGAGGGGGGGGGGGGGGGAGTGAAGAGGGGGAGATGGGGGGGGAGAGGGAGGGAGGCAGGGGGAGAGAGAGACCGCAAGAGAGAGAGAGAGAGAGACACACACAGACAGAGAGATTGAAATAGATAGGCAGGGATGCTACAGGACAAGAGAACAGAAAATGCCAGCATTTGGGGAAATACATGGCCAGTGTGAGAGCATCAAAAGCTACTGGAAACTTTGCTCATCAGAACTTTCAAAATAATTGTGAAAAAACCAATTATTGCCGCTTGGATCATGCACAAATGTAACCGAGCCAGCACCGTAATGAACTTGTCTCACGTGGAGCTTTTAAATTCTACTCTAACAGACACTTTGACTGCTCTGGTTAAAAATTCAGTTCGTATTTCAAATTGCTATTAATATATCTGATCACAAAAGAGTTGCAAAATCGGAACACTTCATCACGTCAACTTAAAACAGGAGAAAGAGAAAAATTTACAAAAAACTAAGATACTGTTCTCAAATTCAAAACTTCAGAAGGTTTCAAGCGTGGCAAGCCTTCTGTATGCTTTAATCACCCTAAAAAATATACACATTCACCCCCATATTTTTTTTTTACACGTTTGCCTCAGGCTACACACCTGTTGGGGAGGAGGGGGGGGAAACCATTGAATCAAGCAACATCAGTAGCATTGGAAGCATTTGAACTCCCACCTTTAGGGAGGGTTCACCTGGTGATTTAAAACAAAAGGTGCCATTGGCAGCAGTTTGGTTTGTGCCCACTATCTTGGATGGGGACACAGGAAGCCGGAATGCTCTCGAGCAGTTTTGTCACGTAATTACCATCACCAATTGAAAATGTCACTCTGCACAACCGTCAATTGTTTGGGCTTTGACAAAGGGTCGTCCGCACTGGAAACGTCGGCTCTTCTCTCTCCTTACAGATGCTGCCAGACCTGCTGAGATTTTCCAGCGTTTTCTCTTTTGGCTTCAGATTCCAGCATCCGCAGTAATTTGCTTTTATTTCCGTCAATCGTTGCTCGTGTGACCCAGTGAAAATTGCTCAACCCTATAAACGGGATATTTGACCGAGGAATTTGGACTGAAACTACTTCATTTCCGCGGAGCAGAAAATGCTATTATTTGCAAATGGAAGTGATACCTTTGTTTATCTCCAAAATATTTTCTATCGAAGGCACTTTCCACAACATAATCCTCAGGCTGAGAGGGGGGTAATTGGGCCAAGAACTCCAAACGACTGCAATCATCTTGTTTCATAATCAACTAATGGAAAATCCGACTGGGGTGGGACAAGGTGACATTACCAATCTGTGCTCAAAACTGAAAAATAGACGATACGTATTAAACAATGGTAGATTAGACCATCTAAAATCCAGAAGGATCAACAGAACATCTAAAATGGATCCTGCCACCACTGGAGGGTAGAATGCAGCGACAAGGCGTAGAGTTGGCACAGTGGTTAACACTGCTGCCTCACAGCGCCAGGGACCCGGGTTCAATTCCGGCCTCGGGTCACTGTCGGTGAGGAGTCTGCGCTTTCTCCCCGTGTCTGCGTGGGTTTCCTCCGGGTGCTCCGTTTTCCTCCCACAGTCCAAAGATGTGCGGGTTAGGTTGATTGGCCATGCTAAATAGACCCTACTGTCAGGGGGATGAGCAGGGTAAATATGTGGGGTTACGGGGATAGGGCCTGGGTGGGATTGTGATTGATGCAGACTCGATGGGTTGAATGGCCTCCTTCCGCACTGTAGGGATTCTATGTGAAAACACTAGTGCAGAAGGGGCAAAGGGGAATAAAACATTAGAAAATTGGTGAATAGAAGTAAATGTTCAAAAATAACAGTGGCAGATTTGAGTGGCACATGTATGAATGTACAAAGTATTCAAAACAAGAGTCAAGAGTTTGAAACCATCTGGATGCTGCACTGCAGCAACTTGCCAAAGCTTCTTCACCAGCGCGCGCCAAACCTGCAACCTCTACCATCTGGGAAAACAAGAGCAGCAGCTACACGGTAACACCACCACCACCTGCATATTCCCCTCCAAACTGCACACCATCTGGGCTTGAAGCGTAACACGACTCCTTCACTGGTGCAGAGTCAAAATCTTGGAACTCTTTTCCTATAACACAGACTGCAGCAGCTCAAGGGGGTGGCTCACCACCAACTTCTCAAAGGAAGTTAGGAGTGGACGATAAATGCTGGCCCTAGCCAGGGCACCCACATTTCCTCACTGCTGTGAGGGAATATGATACTGAAGCTATGACAGAGATGTCGTTTCATTTGTGACAGCAACAAAAATCATATTTCTGCTTGTGCAATTATGGAGACGAGTAAAATTTGGCAAGGACACAGTTTAGGTTCACAGGGCAGGAATCTTTTGCAAGACTACCTATGGACCAGCAGCAAGAACCTAAACAGAAAGCGGGTAGAGAGCCCTAGATAGAGATTAAAACTGAAATGAAACTTAAAAGGCAACATCTGATAAAATTAATCATAAGGTGAAAGGGAAGATTAGAACTG
Source organism: Mustelus asterias (assembly GCF_964213995.1). NCBI lineage: Eukaryota > Metazoa > Chordata > Chondrichthyes > Carcharhiniformes > Triakidae > Mustelus > Mustelus asterias. Next base: position 92,575,545 of record NC_135815.1, on the reverse strand, counting down.
CCAGGCGACAGTGGTTAGCACTCAGTGCCAGGGACCCGGCTTGGGTCACTGTCTGTGTGCAGTCTGCACGTTTCCCTTGTGTCTGCGTGGGTTTCCTCCGGGTGTTCCGATTTCCTCCCACAGTCCGAAAGATATACTGGTTAGGTACACTGGCCGTGCTAAATTCTCCCTCGGTTCATCCGAACATGCACCAGAGTGTGGCGACTAGGGGATTTTCACAGTAACTTCATTGCAGTGTTAATGCAAGCCTACTTGTGACACTAATAAATAAACTTTAAAGGTTAAAAGAACGTATGAAAAGACTTGCGGGAGAAGGAAAAGAGTAAGAGCTTTCATAGGTAAATCAAAAGTAAAAATAGTTAAAGAGGGAGAACCACTCAGGGATGAAGCCGGTTTAACTGTGGAGAATGGAGGTTGAGGGATTAAGTGAATATTTAGTGGTTTTTAAAAAATGAATTGCAGTGCAAGTGAAAATTTAAGTACAACCAGACGATGTGGAACAACTGCTGTGGAAAAAGAGTTGGTTCTGAAAGAAGTCGGAAAGGATAGGTCACCAGACCCTCATGACACACATCTTTGATGGTTGAAGGGTGGCCTCCAAGGGTTGACAAGGATTTCTCAATCTTGCTTAAATGCCTGGCAGCAGGGAAAAGCTGAGGTAAAACTTTTTTTCCCACCTTCCCAGATGGAATCTGAAGATGAAACACCTTGCCAGGGGGCCTCCCCAAGCACTGCCTACGATGGGACCCATTCTAAGTGTTAAAATAACCCAGGCGTGTCCATGTAATGCTAACGTGGTTTAATGAGCCCTGGCTCTTTAAGACCACAGAGTCCTATTGCTGTAAGTAAGCCTGAGGTCAGGCAGACTTTATCAGCTGTTTGGTGAGAGAAGTGGGCAAATTGAAAGGCATCCACAATTTTCCATCACTGTAAAAGTAAAGTAAGTAAAGTTTATTTATTAGTCACATGTAAGGCTTACATTAACACTGCAATTAAGTTATTGTGAAGTTCCCCTAGTCGCCACACTCCAGTGCCTATTCGGGTCAATGCACCTAACCAACACGTCTTTCAGACTGTGGGAGGAAATCAGAGCACCCGGAGGAAACCCACGCAGACACGGGAAGAATGTGCAAACTCCACATAGACAGTGACCCAAGCCGGGAATCGAACCCTGGCGCTGTGAGGCAGCAGTGCTAACCACTGTGCCGCCTTACTGGATCAAGGGAGGGGGAAGAAGGCAATGTGATTTTACTTTTAAAGTTCTTCCATAACTTTTAAATGAAAATAGGAAGATAGACTGAAGGGCACAGAGTGTCTATCAAGATATTGAATTAGATCGATAAACCTCTAACAAGTTTTCTTTTTGAGAAGAGCCAGATGTCGAGTTGGTAAATGAAATAAGGTTGAAGAAAGTCTGGACAAACTGATGAGGAGTTTGTTCGTTACTGATCGGACATATTGGTGTTTAAAAACTTTCCCACCACATTCGTTTTCAAAAGAGATCACAATCTGACAAAAAAAAAATCAATCAGAAAAACTGATAAATTTCCCAAAAAGCAAGTCTGAAGCTGTTAAGTTAGCACACAGAGAGAGAGAGAGAGAGACGCACGACATTTTGACTTCATCTTCCCCACAACCGCATTTGCGAGATTTGCAAAAAAATCAAAAATTATAATAAAGTTAAATACAGGTTTACAAGATGTTCACAAAACCCGAATATCATATTCAGCGATGGAGTGAAGCAAATCTCACCTACTACAAGAATTCACTATATGCCTTATACATTCTAAATTACCACGTCATGTGTTTTACAGGGTTAATCATCGTCCTGGCTTAAGCTTCAAGACATTGGCGGGTAATTTGCAATCTTTAAAGAAGTTTTTTTAAAAAAAAAACATGTTCAATTTACACACGTGTTTGGTTTTATGACGTTACCAAAAAAATTGTGAAATCAAATGACAATTTTTTCTTTCAAAACTACTCATCTGTCTACACGGTATTAAAAGGTACGTGCATTTCCATGGGGGATACTGGGAGGTAAATGCTGTTACCCACATCGTAAGGCTACGGGCCTGAAACGCTACGGTTATCCACAAAAATAGTAAGAAAGCACATTTGTCCATTGTTAACCGAGATTTTTTTGAAGAAAACCTAAACATGCAGTTTTGGTTATCAAAGAATTATGTGCCATATTACGAATCCACAATTAATGCCAGATTACAGATTAATCACTCTGTGTAACGAAAGGACAATTAAACACTTGGCAGAATCTTCCTGTCCCGCCGGGAATTGTAGCGGGCATAGATCCGTTGACCTTGGGTGGGATTTTCCGGTCTCGGGGTGAGCGCAGCCGGAAAATCCTGCCCTTTTAGCATCACTGGATTTGCTCTGGAGGACCCACCAAATCATACCAGGTAAAAAGGGCCTCCGACCCTTCATCATCCAATAGTCAAAGCTTAACTGCTCATTAAAATGTACTTGCTTCAAGGAAAAACACATTGCATGGAAACCCAGCACAAAATATATCAGGAAAAATTGGAAGCACAAAAATAAACTCAATTGCAGCTTTCTGAGGTTCAAAAGGAGTTAAGGATATAAACCAGTGCTCTTGATATTCCAGATTATCCGGCTGCAGGGTAAAAATTGCAAGTATTTCACAGATAACCGAAAGGTGGCAAAACGTGACTTATAATTTATTCTTTACTCCCTTCCAAAACCTAGATTTTGATCACTTTAAAGTTAATCCATAAATCTAGGGGATTGTGGAAACAATACAGCTGATTAATACAATCTACATTTGAATATTCTGCATACTGGTCACTCCATTCACCGTACTCTGCAATGTTGGCAGATTATCAGTCTGCATAACAGTTAGCTGTGAAGAACCTGTTGATATGGTGACAGGTGTTGCACTCTGCATTTGCCCAACCCCAGCGGCATGTGTTAACATGTTACCGATGTGACTAGTCATGGCTAGACATGCAGGTACAGAAATTGTAGTCACGATGCTCGTGCTAGGGGTCCCGCTTTTTTCCAATGCACTGCTGTCAAGCACCAGAGCTTGTGCACTTGCAGCGCCCAGCTGTTCAACATTAGCCAAGGTGTGCAAGTGAGGTTGCACTGAATCTGTTGGCGCGTGGAGTACGGCAAGCTCATTGAAAGTGGCTGTCATGGGGGCTGCTTGAGTTACCATTGTAATGGAAGGCAAACCAGCTGACCTCCAATCTGACGTACCAGACGTATGTTGTTCGTGCGAAGAGATGCTTCCATGGAGCGTTACTGCATTCTGGTCACTGATTATTTCTGGACAAGCCACTGATTCCTCTTGGGTTTCTGAGGGGGCAACTTGCTCACAATCGACAAATGGGTGGAGATCCGTTCTTTGAATATGGCTCTTTTTAGAGCCCTCATCCAAAATGACAAGGAAGGATTGCCATGGTGCATTCTTGTTATGAACCTGTTAACAATGAATTTAAAAAAAAATTGCAGCAGTCATTGAAAGATTACTTAAACAGTTTAGAACACAGCACAGCTCAAATGCACACAAGTTTTAAATAATTAATGAAGCACTTACCAAGCACAATGCACCCGAACTGGAACCTTGCTGAATGTGCTCATTCTGTCACGCTATA